>NC_141146.1:155864494-156030047 GCF_053477565.2 Lygodium microphyllum | reverse complement strand
ATTTCAGAAGGTATGTGAAGCATGTCAGTTTGGTAAGCAGGCAAGACAACCCTTTTCACATGACAGAGATGTAAGCAGAAATATCCTTGATGTTGTGCATACAGACATTTGGGGGCCTACACAAAATGTATCTCTTGGAGGCAGTTCATACTTTGTCACATTCATTGATGATTGCTCTAGAAAGCTGTGGGTATATTTTATGAAGGAAAAGAGTGAAGCTTTTGAGCACTTTAGAACTTTCAAGGCTGCAGTTGAAAGAGAAACAGGCTTGAAAGTAAAGTGCCTGAGGTCAGATGGAGGGGGAGAGTACCTCTCAAATGAGTTCAGTGATTTTCTGAGGTCTCATGGGATAAAGAGACAGTTCACATGCAGGTATACCCCACAGCAAAATGGGGTTGCAGAAAGGAAAAACAGGCATATTGCAGAAGTTGCACGCGCCTTGATGGCTGAAAAGAATATGCCTAAGCATTTTTGGTCTGAGGCTGTTCATACTGCTGTTTATATTATGAACAGAACTCCCACAGCTGCAGTTCATGGTATGACCCCCGAAGAATGTTTTACAGGTAAGAAGCCTGATGTTTCACACTTGAAAGTGTTTGGCTGCATTGCGTATGTTCATGTGCCAGATGAGTTGCGGAAGAAGTTGGATCCAAAGGCTGAAAAGTGTATCTTTATTGGATACTCTTTAGAGCAGAAAGGGTATCGCTGTTACAACCCTATCACATGTAAGTTCAGAGTGAGCAGGGATGTCATCTTTGATGAAATGAGCAGCTGGTATGCATCTAGTGGTGATGCATTGGATGTTGATGATGATCATGACACTCATGTGTAGGCTGAAAAGCAAGAATCACGGACTCTTAGTGGACCAGAGACATCATCTAGTAGTCCTTGGTCTGGGAGACTAAGGAGTACCTCTACATCTTCGAGTGCATCTAGTAGCACTACAGGTAAAGACAAAGGAAAGAATAAAGTGTCAGAAGGCATTGATGCAGTTCTTGATGGAGACTCCAGTGGCTCAGAGAGCTTGGATGATGAGCTTGGCGTTCCTTCAGTGAGGACTCCAGGTGTGCAGAGAGCACGTGTTAATGCAAAGACTCCATTGAGTGATCCAGTGGTACGCAGGTCTAGCAGGGTGAGATACCCTGTTAAAAGATTTGGTTTTGAAGGTTATGCAGCTCACCATTATGCTTATATGGTGAAACTAGTTGAGGATGTTGAGCCTACATGTTTTGAGGAGGCTGTTGGTCATGCTCATTGGGATGCAGCAATGGATGAGGAGATGGCTGCATTAGAGGCCAATAAGACTTGGGATCTAGTATCATTGCCAAACGGAAAGAAAGCTATTGGATGTAAATGGGTTTATAAGATTAAGCACAATGCAGATGGTTCTATTAGCAGGTACAAAGCTAGGCTGGTTGCAAAAGGCTATGCCCAGACATATGGCATAGATTATGATGAAACCTTCAGTCCAGTTGCTAGGATGGCAACTGTCAGATGTGTGATTTCTTTGGCAGCAGCCAAAGGTTGGAGGTTGCAGCAAATGGATGTAAAGAATGCCTTCTTGCATGGTGATTTGCAGGAAGAAGTGTATATGGATCAGCCAGCAGGTTATGAAGATTTAGAGCATCCCACGTATGTGTGCAGGTTGAAGAAGGCACTCTATGGGCTCAAGCAAGCACTTAGAGCATGGTCTGACAAGATTAGAGAGTATCTTGTCAATATTGGCTTTTATGTTTCTGATGCTGATCACTCACTTTATGTGAGAAAAGGAGATGCAGGTTTGGTCATCATAGTCATCTATGTGGATGACTTGATTATTACAGGTGATAGTGATAGTGGGATTGCTGAAGTCAAGGGCTGTTTGAAGATGAAGTTTGAGATGAAGGATTTAGGTGAACTAAGGTACTTCCTTGGCATTGAGGTGATCAGATGTGATGATGGTATATGGCTGTTCCAAAGACAATATGGCTTGGATATGTTGTCCAAGTATGGTATGACTGCATGCAAACCACTTTCAGTCCCGTTGGAGCAGAATGTAAAGCTGAGTGCTGATGTTGGGGATGAGATAGAAGACCCTACTATGTTCAGGAGGATAGTGGGGAGTTTGATCTACATGACCATTACAAGGCCAGACTTGAGCTACGCTGTTGGTCTTGTGAGTCAGTTTATGCAAGTACCTAGAAAGCCACATTTGGATGCAGTGAGACGCATATTGAGATATGTCAAGTCCACATTACATTATGGACTTTTCTATGAGGCAGGTACAGACGTACATGTGTTTGGATACACAGATGCAGATTGGGCTGGTAGTATGTCGGATAGAAGATCTACCAGCGGATACATGTTCTCTCTTGGTAGTGCAGCAGTTGCTTGGAGCAGCAAAAAGCAATCTACAGTTGCTTTGTCGAGTACAGAGGCTGAGTATAGAGGTGCTGCTGTTGCAGCATGTGAGGTAGTATGGCTGCAAAAGTTATTGGTTGATTTGGATGTGCAGGTGGAAGGTCCAGTTGTCATTTATTGTGACAACATGAGCAGTATACAGTTGGCTAGGAACCCTGTGTTCCATGCCAGGACAAAACATATTGAGGTACACTACCACTTTGTGAGAGAGAAGGTACTAGCAGGTGAGATTGACTTGGTGTATGTCAGCACACAGGATCAGATAGCTGATATCTTCACGAAGGCATTGGGTACAGAGAAGCTTCAAAAGTTTCGAAGCTTACTTGGAGTTGCAGAGATACAGTTGAGCTTGAGGGGGAGTGTTGAGATGGCAAGCTCAACACATGTGGACATGGATGATGGACCGCCTGGTTAGATGGGTCCACACGTCTACACTTAGCACGTCGGTGGTCATTATGACTCTCACATGGCCACTGACTCATTACTTATTATATTCAAGTTGTTACACCTATTTACAGCTGGCATAGTTATAGCGCCAGTCGACTAGTGTAGTCGGTTATGCATTGTTTGACTTAGTAGGCCACTTTCCTTTTATGTTGTATCTTATCTATACTTTGTGTACATTGTAAAGCGTGTGGAAGAAGAAGAAGAAATCAGCAAGAAAACGTTTTGGCCTCCATCTCTCTTCTTGTCTCTTGAGTGAGCTTCTCCTTGTGCATTCTGTGTGTGTTCGGCGCAGCATCTTGAGCAACCCCCTCCACCACGCGATTCTTGACAGGAAAGAATAAAGTGTCAGAAGGCATTGATGCAGTTCTTGATGGAGACTCCAGTGGCTCAGAGAGCTTGGATGATGAGCTTGGCATTCCTTCAATGAGGACTCCAGGTGTGCAAAGAGCACCCGTTAATGCAAAGACTCCATTGAGTGATCCAGTGGTACGCAGGTCTAGCAGGGGGAGATACCCTATTAAAAGATTTGGTTTTGAAGGTTATGCAGCTCACCATTATGCTTATATGGTGAAACTAGTTGAGGATATTGAGCCCACATGTTTTGAGGAGGCTGTTGGTCATGCTCATTGGGATGCAGCAATGGATGAGGAGATGGCTGCATTAGAGGCCAATAAGACTTGGGATCTAGTATCATTGCCAAAGGGCAAGAAAGCCATTGGATGTAAGTGGATTTATAAGATTAAGCACAATGCAGATGGTTCTATTAGCAAGTACAAAGCTAGACTGTTGCAAAAGGATATGCCCAGACATATGGCATAGATTATGATGAAACCTTCAGTCCAGTTGCTAGGATGGCAACTGTCAGATGTGTGATTGCTTTGGCAGCAGCCAAAGGTTGGAGGTTGCAGCAAATGGATGTGAAGAATGCCTTCTTGCATGGTGATTTGCAGGAAGAAGTGTATATGGATCAGCCAGCAGGTTATGAAGATTTAGAGCATCCCATGTATGTGTGCAGGTTGAAGAAGGCGCTCTATGGGCTCAAGCAAGCACCTAGAGCATGGTCTGACAAGATCAGAGAGTATCTTGTCAATATTGGCTTTTATGTTTCTGATGCTAATCACTCACTTTATGTGAGAAAGGGAGATGCAGGTTTGGTCATCATAGTCATCTATGTGGATGAATTGATTATTACAAGTGATAGTGATAGTGGGATTGCTGAAGTCAAGGGCTTTTTTAAGAAGAAGTTTGAGATGAAGGATTTAGGTGAGCTAAGATACTTCCTTGGCATTGAGGTGATCAAATGTAATGATGGCATATGGCTGTCCCAAAGATAGTATGGCTTGGATATGTTGTCCAAGTATGGTATGACAGCATGCAAACCACTTTTAATTCCATTGGAGCAGAATGTAAAGTTGAGTGCTGATGTTGGGGATGAGATACAAGACCCTACTATATTCAGGAGGATAGTGGGGAGTTTGATCTACATGACCATTACAAGGTCAGACTTGAGCTACGATGTTGGTCTTGTGAGTCAGTTTATGCAAGTACCTAGAAAGCCACACTTGGATGCAGTCAGACGCATATTGAGATATGTGAAGTCCATATTACATTATAGAATTTTCTATGAGGCAGGTACAAATGTACAGGTGTTTGGATACACAGATGCAGATTGGGCTGGTAGTATGTCTGATAGAAGATCTACCAGCGGATGCATGTTCTCTCTTGGTAGTGCAACAGTTGCTTGGAGCAGCAAAAAGCAATCTACAGTTGCTTTATCAAGTACACAGGCTGAGTATAGAGGTGATGTTGTTGCAGCATGTGAGGTAGTATGGCTGCAAAAGTTATTGGCTGATTTGGATGTGCAGGTGGAAGATCCAGTTGTCATTTATTGTGACAACATGAGCAGTATACAGTTGGCTAGGAACCTTGTGTTCCATGCCAGGACAAAACATATTGAGGTACACTACCACTTTGTGAGAGAGAAGGTACTAGCAGGTGAGATTGACTTGGTGTATGTCAGCACACAGGATCATATAGCTGACATCTTCAAGAAGGCATTGGGTACAGAGAAGCTTCAAAAGTTTCGAAGCTTACTTGGAGTTGCAGAGATGCAGTTGAGCTTGAGGGGGAGTGTTGAGATGACAAGCTCAACACATGTGGATATGGATGATGGACCGCCTGGTTAGATGGGTCCACACATCTACACTTAGCACGTCGGTGGTCATTATGAATCTCACATGGCTACTGACTCATTACTTATTATATTTAGGTTGTTACGCCTATTTACAGCTGGCATAGTTATAGCACCAGTCGACTAGTGTAGTCGGTTATGCATTGTTTGACTTAGTAGGCCACTTTTCTTTATGTTGTATCTTATCTATACTTTGTATACATTGTAAAGGGTGTGGAAGAAGAAGAAGAAGAAAACCAACAAGAAAACGTTTTGGCCTCCATCTCTCTTCTTGTCTCTTGAGTGAGCTTCTCCTTGTGCATTCTGTGTGTGTTCAGCGCAGCATCTTGAGCAACTCCCCCCACCACGCGATTCTTGACAAGCACACGGCTACAAAAACGTGGAAAGTAAAGTTCTTTCAACATGATGGGTGTTGGATATGTGAAAATGGTTTAAAGGGTGGGGAATGGATAGATATCTAGATATGGCATCTGAAGATATATGCATGGACACATTTCAATCAGACCTCTTACGAGCATATCAAGCAAAACATCAAAGCAAGGGAGCAAATGGAAAACTTTCTTATTACAATATGCATATCTATCCTTCATGTTGGGAATCCTACATGTAGGTAGAGACACACACGCAGCCATACATAGCCAACCCGCTCTCAATGGTATTTAGATGGAGTATTGCATGACTTCGAACTCGATCACACACTTTATTGATTGAGACAGGTGCATGGAGTGGACATGCAAGAGAGATGAGGTTATGCAAGTTGTGTGGACTACAGAGTGTAGAATCAGAGGAGCACATGATTATGACATGCCCATCATATGCACACATGAGGGTTGACTTTGATATCCCTTTATAGGGGCCACTTCACCAGTTTCTGACCACTACTCCTATGTCGAAGTTAGGGTCTCTCATTACCCGTATGTTACACTTTCAGGAGAACCATGCTGCATAGATTGCTCTTTCACCGTAGCTACCCTTTCCTACCATGGAAGAGGAGAATCATTGTATATCTAAAAAGGTCCCATGGGTCATAATTTGGCCTTCCATGGATAATAATAAACTACTCTACTCTCAAGCTTCTCTTGCGCAAACACTTGTCTCCCTTGAGCTCTTACCCTTAAGCCTCTCCATCTTCCTCTTACATACTCACGTAACAAGAAGATCTCCACCTTGCTTCTCCACTACTCTTCTCCAGGCTTCCATACTTCCTTACTCCATCAAACTCTTACCTCTACCATTTCCTCCCAAGCTTCCTACTCCCTTAAGCTTTGTACTCCTTAAGCTTCATACTCTTACTTCCACCATATCATTTCTCTACCACACAAGTTTCCATCTTCTAGGGGTAGTGCTAGTCTTCTCTCTCGTGCACAAGACCTAGTTCAATTAGTTTGGGAGACAGGTCAAACTCTAAGCAAGGTAAGAGTATTGTCTTGCACTTGAGGACCCAAACTGTGTATATATTTTGGTGCATATATTATGTGAGTACTTGTGCATACTTAGATATTGCATAGTTAGAAGATTGCGGGTTGGTTTCTCGTAACAATGTGTGGATGAAGCAAAGTTGTCCATGTTGAGAAGAAGTACATGTGAAGGTGTATGAGACATCCTTTGCATTGTGACTGCACAATGTAGCATAATTGAACATAGGGACACCGCACTTTCAGTGGTGGCTGGGAGCTATTAGACTTGCTTGATGAGGACGGTGTACTTTTCATGGCCATTTGTGCGGTGCTTACCACAATTGATTGCAATGGTATTAAGGCAGAGTGCATATTGTCTATACAAGGTCACAAAAGTCATTGTTTATTTTTATACATATCTACAAATCCATGTCAGTTCACGAGGATAAAAGCCAATTGTAGAACTCCGGATTGTACTGGAGTGTGGCACACGCATCTAGTACTCGTGGCAGCTTACTCAATACTGATAGATATTTTGCAACATCGAGTAGCATGGAACCGTGACCGAGTCTAGTGGCAACATGTAACTCCTCCTCAGTGAGAATCTTATCAGACAGAGAGTTCTCTTGGCTAGTTTCAGTTAAGTCTGTACCTTGAATGGCAGTCAGCACTCGAAAGGAAGTTGGTGCCACATAGGTTGGGTCTCTTTGAGACCACCATTTGGCCAATCGCTCCTTTGAGATTGTCCTGATCTGGGCTCCTAGTTCGGCCATTGCAACGTAGTTTTCACAGCAACGTTGTTCAAATTGACTTCGACCCTCTAATTTTTGCTTTAGTTGCTCTATCTCTAAGAGATTTGGTTGGTAGAGCACATAATTGAATGTTACAATTAAGCGTAGTTCATCGGCTTCCTTGTCAGAGATGAGTTGCATGCATTCATGCAGGAGCCTATTATAGTGCTCATCAATATGTTCTTGCTCTTCCCAGGATAAGGGAAATGGTAAGTATTCTTCAAGCTGCTCTTTAGGGAATGGGCCCATGTCTGCCAGGACATAGACACATGCGAACACTTTGAGCTTAGCATCCAACTTGGTTAAGCATTCTGCAACACTTGTATGTTCAACGAGGGCTTGCTTGGTTGCTATCTCATGCAAGGTTCTAGGAGTTTGCCTAGGCTTTAGCATAGTCGGGGGACTCCGAGCAAGATTGGTCAATGCTAGAATTTCTTATGCTCTTGGGGTTTCCATGTTTCTCTTGAGGCTTTGTTATTGCATCATGGTTCTCCTTGGATGTGACTAGTACAAATTTGTCATCTTGTTGTGACAGCGTTGTATCCACACTTGATTGGTCAATGCGAGTTCTGTTGTCAGTGGATTGAGTGTTTCAAGAAACCATTGATGGTAACGACTGCTTTGATTTTTCAGAGCACACGGATGTGTCTGAGGTTTCACCGCTATTAGGAGAGGCATCAATGGGGTCATTGGTGGATGGACTCGATGCTTTATTCCTAAGCTCTCCAGCACTCTTGGTGTCAATGTTCTTGGGGTCCACAACCACCTGTAACTGCTATTGTTTTTGTTGTTTTCTCCTCTTTTTCTTGGTCAATGAAGGTGCATCTCTCAACGACTCAGGACCCTGGACTAGGTCAACCATTGATGTACTTAGTTGGGCCTCAACATTCTCTTTCTCTAGTGTGTCCTTATGGGACATAGCGGTGGCCTGCTGAATAGCCTCGCTAGATTGTGAGGGTACAACTGCCTCCCTTTTTGGAGAGTCTAGCTCTTCCCTTCTGTTTAACTCCTCCAGCCTAGACTTTAGGTGCTTTGGAAGTGCTGGAATTGTCAATGAAGTTGGTTGCAACACCTCCTCCACATGTAAACTACTAAGGACATGTTCCGCAAGGGGCATTGTCACAGCCAAGGGCTGTGACTAATGTGATCCCTGATTGGAAGTAGTAGCAACTAGTTCAGTGGACTTGCTACTATTGGTGGATTGCGGTGTCAAGTCCTTAGGTCGATTGGAAGTGGTCGTGTCTTTTGTTGCCCTTTGAGCATTCACCTGTGTAGATCGAGCATGAGTTGATCTAGTCACATTAGGTTGCACAATTATATCCTTGGGCGGAGAGCTACTGATGGTGTCATGTCCCACATCTTGGACATTTGGAAGCTTAGATGGAGATAGAGATTGGGATTGAGTAACCACCCTTGACGATTGTTATTGTGCTTCCTGTGTCCGTTTGGGAAAAGAGGGTGTAGGAGATCTAGGACTCTTAGGTGGACTTGGCACTGGCTGAATGATTTGCTCGAGGCTATTAGATGATTGTGCAATTTGCTTTGTTGAGCAATCCGCCTTCTCATGAGTAGCATTGTGCCTTTGGTGCTCATTATCCTCTCAGGGAATCGAAGGCTCCTTAGGCACTGATTGCTTTTGTGTATCCTCAACGATTACATCTGATCTCTTCGTGTCAAGCACGCTAGGCTGAGGATCTACCCTCCGATTAGTCCCATTTGGTTTCTTGATTTCGACCGTGAGGGGCTCAGTCACTCCAATGTTTTTGACTCGAGACTTGATTTTTCGTTTAGATCTCCTCCTACGCTCCTTTGCTCTTGATACAATCTGGCCTTTAGTTGATAAAGGAGGTTTAGCAGGGGGTTTTGGCACCCAAATCCATCGGTTACCTGCGTAATACCCTTGAGCACGTAGCAATGCTTTGGATATCTATCGTGGCATTGTGTTGACCCTCCCTTGATGCCTTTTTCTATAAGGCTTGGGCTTCTTTTGGGGTTTTCTATGATATTTGTAAGTTCAAAGCCCGTCCTTGGCATTGTCTCTTGACCTTCTTGTTTCAAGCATGGCCTCACTCACTAGTTCTCGTTGTTCGACCTGTGCTTGTATCAATTCTTCCAACAAGCCCTTGCTCTTGTTAGTAGGCTTGACTGTTATGTTAGCGCCTTCCTTGCCTTTCCCTGGAGGTTCGATGAGGTCACCCTTACTAAAGGTTGTGACTATCCTCACACCCAGTAGTGTCAGGTGTATTCTTTGTGCTACATAGTTGATCTCACACTTGGTCACCCTTTTGAAGGGTCTTCCTAGGAGGGTTTCCTTCCCGTAGCTAGCACTATTTGGAGGAACATGAAATAGGATAGGCAAGCTTTTACTTTCAATTTTTGCAATGATTTTACACTTCCCTATGAGCGCTTGTGGGTGTCCCCCGTAAGGGCTAAGAGTTGCATTAATCAGTGTGAGCTCTGGTTGGCCTAGTAGGGTCCATGCTTCATAGGTCAAGATATTAAAATCTAATCCTTCATCAATCAAAGCATCGATAGTGTGCTCTCTTTTCGCAGTGAGTTTGACCCTAAGATAGATAGGTGGTACTATGTCTTCGTCTTTCGGGTCTTGGCTTGTAAATTTAAGCCTGCTGACAAATGCCCTTGAGTCCCCAACTGCACGAGCAGATGTGGATTCTCCACTGATGTCTTGGATCATCAGTGCAATGCTATTCAAGGAGCATCTATCATTAGGACTATCATATCTAGTCATTCTCGCTGTTGTAGCTTGATGTTGTTGCTTTTCGC
This sequence comes from Lygodium microphyllum, assembly GCF_053477565.2. Taxonomy (NCBI): domain Eukaryota; kingdom Viridiplantae; phylum Streptophyta; class Polypodiopsida; order Schizaeales; family Lygodiaceae; genus Lygodium; species Lygodium microphyllum. The sequence goes on along the minus strand of NC_141146.1, from coordinate 156,020,037 downwards.
TTTGACTAGATGTAGTCTGAATGCAACACGTATGTGTTTTTGCAGTGTGACCTTTTTGCCCTTGTTGGCTAGATTGACCCATTGAGGTTTTAGGGTCTTTGTTTATCTCTGTTCGGGTGTGGGCTTTTGGTTGCTCTTTTGCAAGTGAGAATCCATGCTCATGTAGAGCCATTACTACACTAGGGTCCAATTTGGAGGACCTGTCACATCGCGCATTTTCTCTCCAACCTACTTGGGAGAGGTGGGGGGAGGGAAAAAAAAAAAAACAGAGCACGGGGATTCGAGGGGGGCAGTCCCCCCCGGCTTGTAGGGTCGTTACGGTAAACACCATGTGCAATTTGGAGTACCATTTATAGCCGAATTTTGAACTACTTGCTCTAAGTTTCAGCCCAGTGATCGATCTATGATATGGTTTCGGTTCTATATGGTCTCTCGGTCAGTTTCAAGTCTACGGGTTAAAATTTGAAAAAATCCAAATTCGGCCCAACAAGTCCGAGTTGCAGGGGCCGAATCCCCAATTCAGCCCATCCAAGGGCCGAGTAGAAAGGGCCAAATGTAACTAGTCCGAATGTCAAATTCAGCCAGTCCGAGTCTGGTTGTCCGAGGGTTGAGTGGCCAAGTGGGCCGAGGGACGAGTTAGGTGGTCCGAGTGATAGTGGGCCGAGGGTTGGATCTGGGACTCGGCCACGGTGGTCCAATTCTGGGAATTGGACGGGCTGGTCCGATTGTGAGACTCGGACGGGCTGGTCCGATTGTGAAAATCGGACAGGGTGGTCCGATTTTGGCACTGGATCCGATTTTTACTTTGGTCTGATTTCCCTAATCGGACAGGATGGTCCAACTCCTGCGATAGGACACATGGTCCGATTTTGACACTGGGTCCGATTTTAACAGTGGTCTGATTTTGGGAATCAGATCGGACAAGGTGGTCCGATTCTAAAAGTCGGACGGTCCGTCTCCCGAAATTGAATGATCTGATTTTGGGAATTGGACAGACTGGTCCAACGGCACGGACGATGGCCCGCGGGTTGTGTGCGATGCCTCAAGGTTAACGCCTACTCCACAGAATCATCCCTGCCTTCCAAATAGGTGCAAAACAATACAAGGAACTCCTAGGCATACCTGGAATCAATGTGGCACTCGAATCGATCGGCACTTCAACGATCTCCTCGCAGCTCTCTCTCTCTCTCTCTCGCTCTTTCCCTGGCTCTCAAGCTCACTCTCTTCTCAAAAGGTAGAATGTCAAATGTGGTCTTTCCTGGTTCCTTGGGCCTCTTACTACCCCATCCCAGCCTGCTGTAACCTCAGAAATTAATCCCTCATACTCTTCCAGCCAGAAATTTGAATCTGTGCCCCTATTTCCTTGTTTCTAGCAGCAATAGAACCCTTCTGTTTTCCTTCTTTTTCCTATCCTAATCTTAACCTAATGCAACCAAAATCAAAACCAGAGATGGAGATGGATGGTCCTACTCTAATATTCAACAACAAATCAAAATATTTACTTGCTCCAAGGATCAAAACCTCATAAATATCCTAACTATCTCAAGCACCGGTTCGGGCTGCAAACCCTACTTCTATGCTCGATTCGATGCATGCGGCGCTCAAGGCTCGATTCCATTGGTCCCGAAAACGGAACCAAAATGGAGGGGGGCTACGGAACTCTACCCCGAGACCTACGGACCACTTATTGATCAAGTGTTTCAAGCCAAGCAGGCATGGCTACCTCTCACATAGCTGACGCACAATGCCTACCTTACGAGTGTAGTGAGCTTACCTTGATGCTCGATCGAGCTCCCTCCTCTCTCTTGCACTCCGGTAGCTCCATGATCCTTGTGGCAAGCTCAAGAAACCTCAAGCCCCCTCTGTCAAGCTCCATCCTCCATAGCCATGCGAGAGAAGAGAAGAAGAGAAGATGAAGAGATAAGATAGAGAGCTTCTTCTCCATGATCCCTCACTCTCACACACTCACTCCCTCACTCAAGCACAAGCAAGAAGATAAGAAATAAGAGAAGAAGAAGAAGAAGCTTTGGCCACACATGAGAATGAGCTTCTCATTCACTTTTCAACTTTATATACAAAACCCTAAATCCCTTTTGGGCGGTCATCCCCTTATTCCCTTTTTTACATGGCCGACTGTGGCCTAAGCCCTTTTTCCCATTGTCCTCCTATCTTCCTAGCTTCCTTCCTACTGTCCATCTACCTTTACAAATTGCACGAGTGAGAGCCCGACGCTCCTTAAATTAAATCATGATGCAATTGTGTTCTTTTACAAAAGTATTGACTTGTGCTTTTCCTTGTGCACCTTTGTCTTCAGTTTCACTTTGCCTTGACCTTTATCTTCTGCTTTAGCTTTTCTAGATTTTTCACCTTGTTCATCTACTAGTTAACAATGGTCCACAAAGAAAGTGAAAGGCATGGCTAATAAATAATGCCAAAATTTCTTCACAGAAAATACCATGGCTAGACCTTCTCTTTCTGTCGTCGAGTAGTTCATCTCGGTCTCAGTGAGTTGTTTGCTAGAAAATCTCACTGGATAGTTGAGATTGTGTTCGCTAGGTTGTCACAATACTACGCCCACATCAAAATTTGAAATGCACATAGAAGATGATGGTCCAATCTGGGGCTCGTAGAATCGGTGCTATGGTAAGAGCCTTTTTCAATTCCTCATATGCGCGTTGGCATTCTTCAGCCAATTCGAATATAATCAAAAATTTGTATAAAGGTCTAGCAGTCAATGCATAATTTAGCATAAACCACCAATAATACCACGTATATCCAAAGAAACATTGAACTCCCTTATAGTTGGTTGGGGGTGGAAGATTAACAATGACCCTGACTTTTGAAAATTCAGTGTCAATGCCATTCTTCGACACCATGTGACCTAGGATACATCCGTGCTTTACCCAAAACTGGAACTTTGAGGGATTTAGAGAGAGAGGATATAGGCGACACTATTCAAAGGCTACTTAGAGTTTGTCTAAGTGTTCTCTCCAAGTCGAGTGAACACACAAGTCATCTATAAAGACTTCTAACTCTTTCTTGAGCATGTCTTTAAATATAGTGCACATAAGGCATTGAAAGGTGGCTAGAGTGTTAGTCAACCCAAAGGGCATGACTATGTAGGCAGTGGCAAATGTAGTTTTATGTCTATCATTAGGATGCACTTGCACCTGATTGTATCCCGAGAAGCCATCTAGAAAAATGTAAGCCTCTTTTCCTGCCACTCTCTCGAGCATGTGCTCGGTGTACGGAAATGGGTAGTTGTCCTTCTTAGTGTCAGCATTCACCTTCTTGTAATTGATGCACACTCTAATCTTTCCATTTTTCTTCATTACAATTACTATGGGTGACACCCAGTCTGTGTGCTCAATTTCGTAGATGAATCCCGCTCTCATCAGCTTGTCAATCTCTTCCTTGACCTCATGAGCATGTTTCAAACTCATAGGGTATAGTTGATGCTTGACCGGCATTGCGTTAGGCGTCATGGGTATGTTATAAGTCACTACACTTGGATCTACCCCTTTAAGCTCTTCTAAGGACCAGCAAATATGTCTATATACTCTTGCAAGAGAGCAATGAGACTTGTCTCCTCTTGCTCCATCAAGTCATTGGCAATAAAGACAGGTCGAGGTGTCTCCCCTTCCTCGGCTAGGTTCACCTCCTTGACTTTGGCAGGTCCCTCGATGGGTTCACTTGCTTGCCCTTGATGTTTGGCACCCAGCAGGATTACTACCCTATCACCCTTCTTGAACTTTGTAAATATCTTAGGGAGGTCCTGTGGTTTTCATTGTTCATTTGCTCATGCGTCCTTAGGGTGTTTTGCCCTTTCTTCCTTTAACCATCTATACCTCAGGTGGATTGGTAGGTCCCCCTTGGTAGGTCTAGTCTTGGAAGGCCTAGGTATTTCTAGGTCACTCTCTGAACTCACTTCTGATTGAAAATTGAACTCCCCATCTTTGCTAGAAGAGGTAGTCTCTCCCGATGGTTGCAGCGAAGAGGGTGACTCTGTTCTAAGCACTGGCATGGTACCTGGTTGGGTTAGGCCTACTTGTTCAAAGTCTATGGATTGTATATGTTCCAACCAAGTGTGATCACAATCCACACACATGACCCCTCGCTCTATCTTGAAGGTTTTCTTTCGCTTGGAGCCTGCTCGTATTTGTTCTATCTCTCGTCATTAAATGTTGTATTCTATGATATCTATCTCACCCTCACTCTTATCACTGAAGGAGCAACAGTCTTTGTATTTGTCATCGGAAGCATCTTCGTCTGACTGCTTGTCATCTCCTAGGTCTTGGTATGTCTTGAGTATTTGATCGGGGATTAGGGCCCAATTGTACATGAGGTTTAGCTCATGCACCCTAGTCCATTGCCACCTTGGTTCATCTAAGAGATCTTGGAGTGGCTTGAAATTTGTTGTTGGATTGCTAGCTAGCTTGCCGTTCAAATACTTGGAGTTCCCTCTTGTTGTTTGGCACTTGGAAAGTGATATGGTTGGGTCTTCTGTGAAGATTTCCTGCCATCATGCAGACCGGTACCGATGCTGTACCCTTGGGCTTGCCGATCATTTTAATGACCTGTTTGTACTCCTCATTGTCCAAGAGGCAAATCGATGGTAGCAAGGACATGCATCCAATCTCACTTGTCTTCAAGACATGGGATATACTTAGTCAAGGGCCCGTAGGATTTCTTGATCTGAGCATCACCCTTAAGCATCACGGAAATGGCGTCGAGGTCAACTGGTGTAGTCTTCCAGGAGTCCATTTTTACCCTTACGGCTTCTGTTCTATTGCCTAGGAAGATGAGACCATTCCCCCAATCTTTGATCATTCTAGCATTGGGCATCCAAGGTCAGCCCAATAGGATATCGTAGTCCACTCCCTTCATAACTATAAAGTCAACTGAGAATCACACTCCTGCGATTTTCACTGGCTAATTTTTTAGCACCCCAAATGGATTCACTTTCATTCCATTAGCTAATGTGACATTGAACCTAGCAATCTTGACAGGTGGGTTGCCCCAAGTCTAGAGCATTGCGTGGCTTAGTGGATTGGAGCATCGATTGGTGGATGGGTCACATAGGTATCAGGCAGTTTAGGTATTCTAGGAACAGTCGGCTTAACGTCATTTGGCACGGGAAGGGACAATGGGGCTACCCTTTCGAAGAATTATTGTGGCCTATTTGCTAGGTAAGGTTGACCATATGGTTGTGAGTACGGAAGTCTTCTAGGCAATCTACAATGCACAACGTCGTGACCAAACCTACCGCAATTAGCACAAGGTTGTGACCTGAGGTATTGATACTCGAGTGGCAAGTGATTTCCACCATAGTACATGCATTGGATGTGTGGGTGCGTTGGTCGTCTTAGCATCTCTTGCATCTTGGCTATTTCCATTTTCATGTCAGCCAATTCTTGGTTGGTTTCCGTGGCCTTTCCCTTATCTTGGGTACCTGTGCCTGATCGCTCCCTAGATGTTGAAGCTCTCTCCAAGCTTTTAGAGTTGGTCTCTTCTTGGTTTGAGTTCCTGGAGCTCCTCTCCTTTAGCTGGTCATCTACTCATTGTTATTTTCCTTCTTTATAATTCCTTCAATTTGACCTACAAAGATTAGTCCATCTTCGTGGAGGAACTCCAAAATGGTTTTGGCATAAGCTTCATCCTTGGGCACATGGTCTTCAGGCTTTGAGACTTTGATGCTAGGTTGTGGATAGATGTATTCTTATGCTCCATTATCAACATCATGCAACATTGTTTTAATTTTTGAGTTAGTTGAAGACCGCCGACCTTTTGGAGGAATATCTTTGGAGTTAGTTGAAGACCATTGACCTTTTGGAGGAATATCTTTGCTTGAGCTTTCAAACTTTGTGTCTTCGGCCCTTTGTTTTGGAAGAGAGGAGTTTTACATGATAGGTGCTTTATCAAGAGAATTTTTTGGGGGACTCAAAAAGAAGAGCTCTTGGATGGTTGACTCTTTAGAAGAGCTCATGAAGGGGAATGGTTTCTTTTCCAAAAAAGGAGCATCAGACTTAGATTCTGACTTCTGTGGGGTTTTAGAAAAAGATGATCCTTTTGGTGATGCTTCGGGGCTTAGAGTTTTTTCTTTCTCATTCATCTCTTCCTCATATTCTTTTCCATTGACCAATGCTAGAGATAGAAATGTGTTTGAATGAAAAGAACCTTGAGATAGAGACTTACCTTTTTCTGCTCCCAGAAACTTTGGAGATTGAGATATGTCTTCTTTTGTTATGGATGACAAAGAGATATAATCTTCTTCGTCATTTGATTTTGAGAATGACACAAATATTTCACATTGTTGTTTCTCTTCTAGTATGGATAAAGACTCTTTTGGAATGGCTTTCATCATGCTAAGAGAGGGTAGATATTTCTCATACCATTGTTCAAGGGTACTTCATCTTCCCATGCCTTGATCCAAGCATGGTCTTGTTCTGCAGCTAACTCTACTAGAGATGGAATTCTTCTTTCAGTTTTGTTAGTCCAGCCCTTACCACAAGGGTACTTCGGATAGTTGGACTCCTAATTGCATCTGTACGTATAAGAATTCAATGTTTGATTAGGTGATGTTGGGGAATTAGGATCAGTTACTTGAGGAGAGGAAGGAGAATTGATATCTTCACCTAATATGTCATAGATAGTCTCTATCCATTCCCTTTCTTACCAATGCTTCAAGCCAATATGGTGAACCTCATGAGGAGCATCCATACAGCATAGGCCTTTGAGGTCTTTCTACACTTTAATAGATCTCTTCGAGGTGTCAATAGGATTGGATCCTTCAGCAATTATCTCTCCACCCATAGATGCGAGAATCTTCTTGATGACATCACTTTTCTGCTTCATAGGATCTTTGATCCAAAACTGGTCCATCCAAAAAGGAAGCAACGAGAGGTCTATTAGAATAGTCCTCCTTTTGCATACAATAATCCTTTAGCTCGAGAGGATATCTTTTCATGATATGTGGTTGCGTGTATTTGGCTTCGGGAAGCTCTTCATCTTTATCTTTTGTAGCTACTACATGCCATAACTCTTATTCATTGTCTGTGCACAATTTCCAAGATGTTGGAGGAGGAGCTTTGGGAAGCTTAGCAAACACATAACATAGGTCTTGTTCATTGTTTGGGGACAATGTCCAAGAGGTTGGAGGAGCTTTAACAAAAATTTCTGCACTGTTCTTTTGGGGAGAAAACTTAAGAATAGGCATATTAAGTGTTGAAGAATTAAGATAAAATATTTATTCTTCAAATGTTGATGTAACTTGACTGCTCCCTATTAGCTCATTTTCTTTGCTATTGTTGAGGGTTGAAAGGACTTGATTTTTGGCTGTTTTTGTTGTTTTTGTGGACTAAATGGTTGATTTTTTATGGATTTTGAATGTTGTTTAGTTGTTTTGAAGTATTTGGGAGTGTTTTGAATGAGGATAATTAGGTTTTGAAACCTCATGATGTTTTATAGTGAAGATATGATGTTTTGATATGTTATGTTGATGTCTTGTTAGTGCTTGATTAGTTTTGTTTAAGTCTGTCCAGCTTTCATTTTTCGTGTTTCCTCTTCCCTCGTTTTGCGCGTGACCGCCCCCTTTTCTGCCGTTGTGTGTGTGTTGCTCTTTCCTAAGGTCTTGTTAGCGTGCGGGGTTTTGGACCTTGTTGCACATATTCATGATTGTAGACATTCACGCATGAGGATGCATGTGTGGTTTTTTTTTTTCACATGGTGGCGAGCTTGTTGATGTTCACACGCAGCTCATATGCAACCCATTTTTGGGTATAATTTTTCACAATTTTAATCTTTCAAAATTGAAAACCCCAAAAAACACATTAAAATTTATAAAAGCCCATATAAAACCATAAAATTTCATAAAATTTCCAAATTACATTTTCTAAAAATTTTAAGAAATTTTCTTAGTTGAAAATGCCAACAAAAATTTGAAAAGATTTAAACATCCTAAATTTCATGAAAATTTATCCAAAATTCTAGAAAAAATATTTTCAAATATCCAAAAAATTCCCATAAATCATACTAAATTTCCTTCATATTTTTGGATCCTTGACATGTGCTAAAATTATCAAAATTAATTGGGAACCAATTATTTAAATGATAAACCCTTATTAAACATGTAAATTTTTTAATAAAAAAATTCAACTTCGAAAAATGGTTAGATTTTTTTTGAAAAATCTAGTAGACATTGGTGCTCAGCTTTCAATCTACATTGTTGAATAAACAAAAGAGAAAAAAATCTTAATCACACATCCATATCAAAAGCGATTAAGAAGAAAGACAGAAACTCACAGAAAAATCCCAAATTAACAAACAAATCGAAACACACATAGTTTTAGATCCATTAGATCCAATTCGAGTAAGAAAAGCTACTCTAAAAGAGGATAAAAAGGGATTTTGTTATGAAGATTGGGCTAACTATCAAGAAGAAATACGTAAAAAGGATATTCTTCATTGGCAAAATATAAATTGGGAAAATATCCATAGAGATGATCCACTTGATGTCCAGTTAGACCCAAAAGTCTCTAATCCCGATCCGAGCTATAAATCCTTGGATGATCCCACTGATAGTTGGCTACAAAAGAGTAACTATCAACCTCCACTATGTACCAAGGATTGAAGACTATACTGAAGCAGCTTTGGGTTCTCTTCATATAAATGAACCGGTCGTCCTTGAAGGCCAAACCAAAGAACTACTGAAGAAGAAGAATCACAATGCTACATCAAGATTTGATGGTGAAATCCTATCCCATCTCTACTTTTATTCTTCAAATCCATTAGATCGAGTTCGAGTTCGAGAAACTACTCTAAGAGAGGTTAAAAAGGGTTTTTGTTATGAAGATTGGGCTAACTATCAAGAAGAAATATGCAAAAGGATATTCTTCAGTGGCAAAATATAAATTGGGAAAATATCCACAAAGACGATCCGCCAGTCAGAGACCCAGAAGTCTCTAATATCGATCTGAGCTATAAATCCTTGGATGATCCCACTAATAGCTGGCTACAAAAGAGTAACTACGAACCTCCACAAAACTCCTACTGGTTTCAAATTGAAGAAAAATATACATGTGATATCTGTGCTCAATGGACCGATGATTCGTGTTGGGAATACTGTAATGATGATATCCAAACCCAAACCAATCCTAATGACATCATAGGAATGATGATTCTAGTTTGAATTACAATGGTGATGATGAATATGAATACTTGTATCCATATAATCCAAACTATGCTAAAATATATAAGTTTAAAAAATTTGTCCTCAGCTCAACTATTGTCAAGCAGTATGTTCCTGACTACATTCCATATCATCCTCACACAATGGAATGCTCTACTTATAATAGGTTAGACTATGATTCACCAAGCTCTACAGAATTCAAACTTTGGGAAGATTGGGATACTGATGATAATGAGGATCATGTTAAATCCATTGACTAAGGAGACGCTGATGAAAGACTTTATACGATGATACTAGAACCATATTGTCTCAGTGATGCATCTCTTTCATGTAAAGATGAACATAGTGAAAGACTTTATGTGATGATACTAGAACCATATTGTCTCAGTGATGCATCTCTTTCATGTAAAGATGAACATAGTGAAAGACTTTATATGATGATACTAGAACCATATTGTCTCAGTGATGCATCTCTTTCATGTAAAGATGAACATACTTCATTACCATTGTTTTTTTCTCCAAATGATGCATATCTCTCTACAAAAGGTGAACAAACTCTACCTTGGCCATCACTACACTATTTGGAAATGCACATTGAACACATAGTGCTCTTTTCTCCAACTTTCTTTTATGTAGAGGTTCTAGATACCTCCTTGGATGCTATTCAAGGTAATCTCTAGAGATAGTGGAAATCTCTGAAGGAAGTTTATAGAAATGATGATCCAGGTATTCTCTTTCTTTTGACCCTTGAGTAGAGTTATGACAAAAGGAGTCTTACAGAAGATGCTCCATGCAACTTTAAAATGTGTCTTACAAATAACTACATAATAGGATGTCTATTTGTCAAGACTATCCTACAAAGGATCTACAAAGATCAATTTTGTATACATGATCTTTTGCTCTTAATATTTCTTTGGCAAAGGATCTGTGCAGAAAGCCTCCCCTTCAAAACTTGGATATCTCTCTAGCATGGGCACTTTCAGTCTACTACAACAACATAGATGAAGAATATGCTCTCTCCAAAGGCACATCCTTCATAAGAGAATTTCTACTTGCAATAGAGAAAACTATGTTTTCTCATGGCCAAAGTGCTTGACTACACAAAAGAAAACCATGTTCAAAGTGGCTCTCCAAAGTGTCATAATAGGCAATCAACAATGTTGAATTTCAAGCAAGCAAAAAGGAATGCAAAGGATAATCCCAAGCAAATGATTCAAAATGCTAATCCACATTCCTTAACAAAACCCGCAATTGCCATAGCTCGTTGGCAAATACCTACCTCAAATACAAAGGTTATATCACTTGCTTTTTTTTGAAAAATTTAAAAAAAGAAGAAGAAAAGAGAGCCTTAACAAATAATGTCAATTACAAAATGGCCCTTTGGAAGGATCCAAAGCATGAGCAAATGCTAAAGTTGTATCAAATACTCATACTTCTTTTTGTAAGAGATCTACAAAAACTCCAAACCATGCAAAATGCACATCACAAAATTTTTATGCGTGCAACTCAAAAGAATGAAAGGTCATGAGTTTAAGTCATATCAAATATACAAAAGATGGATGAAAAAGAGTAAAATAATGAAGAAGTGATGGACAAAGAAAAGATGAATAATGGATGAAGAAAACAGAAATGCAAAACATTTCGTTAAACAAAAGAAAAGATGGATGAAAATGCAATCGGATACCATGTCAACAACAAATACTTTTTAACCACTTTGAAAAAAGGAAAAGTATAAAGAAAACTTATAAACCCTTTTTTTCAAAAAAGGCACATGGAAGAAAAATCAAGAGAATCATACGAGTACATCAAAATCTTATAAATATTTTGAGATAGTACTCCTTCACGTGACTAGCACGTTACTCTTCCATCTTTCACATGGATAGCTAGTGGCTCTTCCACCTTTTCTTGATGAAACCATTATGATAAAATATCAATCTATTGTAATGGGGACTCCCTTGGATCTATAAAAGGGAGCTCTCTCATCCTTAGGAGGGGGTCTTTCACAAGCCTTTCATAAGTCTTTTGTAAGTTTCATTTTGTAGTTCATTTCTTAGTTTGTTTTGGCGTTCTTTCTTGGATAAGCTCAACAAGCTTGTCACACCTTCTCTCTCAAGCTTCCCTTGTGCAAACCTTTCTCTTCCTTAAGCTCTTACCCTTACTATTGAAGGAGGGGTGCATCAAAGGTTTCACTTTGAAGAAGAAAAAAACCTTTTGGTAATCAAATGTAATAGGCTTAAAGTGACTCATAACATCCATGCCAATAATCATGTCAAAACCTATAGATTTGATAAGACAAACTCTGAGGGGATCTTGTAACTTACCAATTTGGAATCTTACCTTGGTCATTTTTTGAATGGCTAACCTTCTGTTATAGGCCAATGATACGTTGATTTCTTCTTCAAGCTATTCAACCTTGTTAGTTGTTGGCACACAATGCTCTTCACATACTGTCAGGGAAGAGCTTGTGTCTAGCAAAGCATCTAGTTGCATATGGGCATGTCGAGAAACAAACACTTTGATAGGAATAAGAGGGAGTTGGGCCCTTCCAATAGCCAAAAATCGGTATCTTGGGTTACTAGTATCTAATTTCCATTTATGGATTTTTTTTAAAACTTGATACTTTGCTAAGTCTTCTACTCAGGCCATGAGAGTATGTTGTTGAGCAAGGAGAGTTTGGAGTGCTTGGGTAAATGGGGTAAGGTTGGCCTCTTCTGCAGGCTTCTTCAGTTTTTTTTCAATGTTCAAAGTAATGGGTGGGGAGAGGTGTTTTATCTTTTCTAGAGAATGATTCTAGAGAGTTTGTGTAGGAAGAGAAAGTAGACTCCATCTTCTTAGCATCCTTCACAATTTGTTGGATAGTTCAGTGTAGTAAAGAAATTTTTCATGCTACCTTAGTTAGGTAATTAGCCTATTTTAAAGTAGAGTATAAAATTCAAGACAGTGCTAATGTAAACCATCTTTGTTAATCATTTTTAACATTTTCACTTCTTGGAGCTTAAAGGTAATTCCTTCCCCACCATTGTAAGGGGTGAGTTCCTTGCAGTAGCTGTCATCAAATGATTCTCAAGCTTCCATGGCTTCAATATCTCTTGTAATTCTTGGTTGTAAGATATCTTGAATTAAGAAATGGCAAGCTATGGTTCTCAACATTTCTTGTTAGTATTTGTGTAATTACCATTGAACACGCAACCTTCATTTCATTGGTATCAGAGCAAGGAGTTTGATCCATGGGAAGAGTCATTTTCATGGAGAATTTAGTCATAGGGACATGTAGCAGGTAGCAGGAGTACCAATATTTGGTCATAGGGTTTTGTACACTTTAAACCCTTACTAGTCAGAGTTCTCTACAACAAGTCAGGATTAATTTTGGAGGTTTCTTAAAGGAGATCTTGAGGAAGAGGGAGGTTCTTGGCCAAAATAGGAGGTCATGATCAAATGGAGGCCCATTTTGAAGGTTCTTGACTCTAACTGGAGTCTAAACAGAGATTATAGGAGTTAAACCTTGGTTGCTTTTTTGGGCCAACTTCTCTCTCTTCTTTCTCTCAAGCTTTCCCCAAGCTTTCATGGTGGATCTTAACTTCTCCTTTCTTCCAGTCCTTTCAATGGCTTAAGTGACCTCCAGGGCTGAAATCTTCATGGATTAAGCTCTCATTGGAGTAGCTTTAAGCTTACTTTAACTACTCCTCATTTTGAAGTAGGGGAGCATGTATTTGCATTGTTTGCACTAAAAACCACACTCCCCTACCTCACAAAAGTTTTCAGCCATTTGAGCCATTGGCTATGGCTTTAACAAGCTTCAACATAGATTACTTAAGCTTTCCAGCAAGTACTCAGAGCCATTTCTCATTCTCATGATCATTATTGATCTCCCAGACCCTAGCTATGGTAGATTTCTTGAAGAGATCAAAGGGCTTTTATTCTACCCAGCTTCCTAGAGCTTCCTCAACACTCAAGGGACCGACATTGAGCCATTCTTGGATTTGAAGCTTCAAGAATAGTTGGCTATGGAATCAAAATAGGGTAGCAAGCTTTAGGTATCAAATTCTTGGATTATTCTCTTCCATTTCATGGGGATTTTTCTCTAAATCACTCCAGGGAGACCTCTCTTCTACTTCAAGTATTCAAGATTTTGAAGAATCCAAGCAATGCATTCAAGATTGAAGGCCAATCTTCTCTTGAACTACAAGTGTAACATGGATTAAAGAATTTCATTGAAATCTTCATCAAAGAGGCTTCAAACTCAAGGGATTTTCATCTATACTACTCATTGGAGCTAAAGACTTGATCTAGAAATCATTCTTGGATTATATTTGGAGCTAATGTTTGGGATTATGGAGTCTATTCTTCTCTTGATCATTGTTGGATTCAAGAAGATGGTCTATCAACCTTTATAGCCAAAGTTTGACTCAAGCAACATTTTCTTGTCCAATCATTGAAAGAGGTACTTCTATTACTCTTCTTTAATCTCTCCAATTCCTCATTCAATTGTTGTTGCATTTCCTATTGCTAAAGGGGAGGTTAAGCAGAGTACTCTTGCATTGAGCTTCAATCTTAGCATTGATTGAATGAACCATAATACAGAAGTATTGAGGCATTGAATCTTGAATCCCAATCACAAATTGATTGACGAATCAGCCCATTGAAATTGAGGGTATCATTACTCTTTGCATTGTTTGATCGATTAGTCCATAGCATTAATCATGTAGTTTCCTTTCAATTTTGCTAAAGGATTGCTAACCTCTAACTTTGGGGTCTTTTTCTGATTCAATCTATTGAGAATACCCAAGAAATTTGTAAAAAGTGAGCATAGTAAATCAGTGAGTCACTAATTACTATAGGCAAACCTTTCTCATCCTCACTTACATACATTTTACCTTCCAATTCCTACATATAAGGGAAATATCAAAATCTTGATTCATCCATGCATATCATGCCCTGATTTTTAGAACACTAGCTCTGCCATGTATATTCCAACAGAGGAAAAATGTCGAAGCTGGATGAGATAGCAAGACAATAGTGAGGTGACCCTCCCTTGCTTTTTATGACTCCGTAGGGGTGCACAACCTAACCCGAGGAACTTTGCCCACCTTTTGGATTTTCAGATTCCATTTAGGTGTTGGTCCACTATTTTATCCCTCACCATAGGTGGTGGACCACAGAAGACCACTTGGGAAAGAGTGGATAAAGACTTGAAGACTTTTGGTACCGAATAGGGAAAAACAGGGCAGTTGATGATATTTTTGAGCAAAGATATAGGTCTACATGTACTTTGAAGGTGATTACAAGTTTTTGACATAGCCTATAGGGTGTACTTCAATGTCCACAAGGGATTCTCAATGATCTATGACCATGCTAAGGAAAATCCTACCATAAGGACCACAAATTAGGGAAAATAATTTATGAGCAATAGTACAATTAATGAAGAGATCCAATGGCTAAGGGTTCCTTATGAGACAATGATCCTAGAACTGAAGTAAATGTTACTCATGACTCCAATGATTTCCAGTAGCTATCAAAGCAAGTTGGTAATATAAATGAAGGTCTAATCCAACTTACCCATTCAATGGATGACAAGTTTCGCAAGATGATTACACACATGGAGCAGCAAAACCATAGGTTGGATGCCAAATTTGAACAGCTGGTTACAATACTCAGCAACTTAGGTAACAAATTGCAAAGCAATCCACCTTCCCATGCTGAAGATGTATCTATTATTCATGGCAATGTGAGGCCCATAGTAGCCCATCAACATATACCATCCACTTTTAAATATGGAGGGCCTTCTAAGGTGAATGAAATATTTCAGCCTCATACCAACTCTTGGAATAGAAACATGCCAAACTTCACTAATTCAAGAGATAAGGGACATCAAGATTATTCCCTACATGATGACAGAAATGAATTTGTACATGGATGTCATCCCTTCTATAACGAGTTTGGTTCTCAACATACTCAAGTTCATAATGTAAGAGATGATCAAGGGCAGCATGTGCATGATAAAGCAAGGAATGGAGACTGTTTCCAGCATGCTGAAGATAATGATGATAGGTTACCACATGGGATATCCACTCATAACCAACAATCACATGGAAACTCATCGTTTGGTCATAAGTCTTTTGGAAATAATCAAAATGGGCAACATTCATTTAATCCTAATCATGGACAACAAGCAATGAGTGATTATTTTAATAGGCATCATTCTTTTGGATATACCAATCATAATGGATAGCACTATCATTATGACAAGGAATACAAGGACAATATCAACATATCCAATTTCAAAGGAGATAGCCCTTCACAGATTGAATTTGAGGAATTGATCAACAAATTGGAAATGTATTTCACTCTCTACCCACGCAATGATCAAGCAAAGATTTGTTATGTATTTCTACACCTAGAGGGATATGTGCATATGTGGTGGAGATACATGAGCAAGATTGGAGAGAATTTTCGGTCTTGGGAGGACTTAAAATCAGCCATGACTCAAGTGTTCGTGTCACCGATGGAGAAGGAAAGGCTTGAAAGGAAATGGTATGATCTTAGGCAAAGGGGTTCTACCATGATGGAGTATTCCAACCAATTCTTAAACCTTTCCATGTATGTGAAAGGCATTTTCAATTCAACTAAACTAAACAAATATATTTTTGGTCTTGATCCAAAACTTTCAGCTGAAGTTGGGGCAGCCAAGCCTACAAATATGCATGGAACCATTCAATATACTAAGAGATACAATCATAAATATAGAAGAGATTTGACATCATTTCATCCCAAAACATGAATGAATTACCCATCAAATCAGCCTATGAGATTTGGACATCAATTCAGCCAACAAAGAGAGGGATTAGGAGCTAAAAATAGGTTTCAAAATAAATTCAGCAAGGTTCCAACTTACCCTATAGAATGTGCTTCAAAATAGGGTAATAATTTCATATATAATGCTGATCCAAAAGGAGAATTCAAAAGGGTTGAAGATGCAGCTTAGCAATATCCCAATAGCAACAGCAACAAGGCACTTCCCAATGACAAATTCAAGGGTCTGTGCTATAAATGTGGGGAAGAAATGGTCTCCTCAGCACAAGGAGAAGTGCAAATGATATATGACAAAGTCTAATATGTTGAATATTGAAGAATCTGATGAAAAAGGGACTCAAGAAGGAAATCTTTTGCAAGTAGAGGCACTTCCTACTTGTGATGAGATGCATGAATATGATGATCAGGACACACAGGAGGAATTAGAGCTAGTTAGTAGTTTTCCTTATGATTCATGTGGTCCATTTGATCTTGGTGGGTTAGAGATTAATGATCCTTCTATGGTTTCTTGTCAGACCATGTTATGTTCCATATCTCAGGATGCATGGATGGGTTGTAAAGGTGAAAATACACTTCAGCTCAAGGGTACTAAAAATTAAAAGGTTGCTCATATTCTCATTGATATGGGTAGGACACATAGTTTTATCAATGCCAAATCATTGTATGAGCTGAAGCTACTACCTCAAGAGATAGATGCCCCACTGAAGGTATAAGTGGCTAATGGTGCTCAAGAGTTGAGCAAAGAGATATGCTAGCAGACTCCTATTGAATTATCACGGTCTTACACTATTATGACAGACTTGATTGTCCTAGAAATGGGTCCTATTGACATCATCATTGGTTGCGATTGGCTTAAACAGCTTGGAAATTTTTCTTTGGACCTAAATCAAATGTTCATGGAGTTTACTTGGAATGGGCAGCAAGTAAAACTTAATGGCATAGAGAGAAAGTGAGTGGAAATAATCAACAAGAAGAAGATGAAGGAAATTAATGTTATGTCTTGCATTTTCACACTTCATCTATCAAAGGCCGATGAAAATCAACAATCTACTTCACCTGAGGAGCAAGATCCATGTCTATGTAAACTTTTGGAAGAGTCTAAGGACATATTCCAGCCACCTACATCATTACTTCCTCAACGAGAAGTGGATCATCCTATTGACTTAATTCCTGACACACTAAACCCATCAATAGATCTCCTTACAAGTTATCCAAGTATGAGAGAGGAGAAGTAGAGAAACATATTAAAGACTCTGGAAATGGGGTTTATTCAATCTAGTCAGTCATCTTTTGCTTCTCCTATACTACTTGTCAAGAAGAAAGATGGGTCATTTAGGATGTGTATTGACTATAGAGACTTAAATAAGAGCACCATAAAGAATAGATGGGTCATTTAGGATGTGTATTGACTATAGAGACTTAAATAAGAGCACCATAAAGAATAGGTACCCAATCCCCCACATTGATGATTTGTTGGATAAACTCAAGGATGCAAGATTTTTCATTAAGATTGATTTAAGGTTAGGATATCACCAAATTATGATGAAAGCAAGGGATGAGTACAAGACAACTTTTAGGACAAAAAGAGGTCTCTACCACTTCCTAGTTATGCCATTTGGACCTTCAAATGCACCTGCAACTTTCCAGGCTCTTATGAGCAAGATTTTATAGCCATTCTTGTATAAATAAATATTGGTATTACATGTCTCCCAAACAAAGACGATGGTTAGGTACACTTCAAGGATATGATTTTGAGATTTCTTATATGGTAGGCAAGGATAATGTAGTGGCCGATGCCTTATCCAGGATGTGGGCATGTTCCGTTTCTACCATCTCTACCATACATAAGGATTGGATCCATGACATTCAAGAAGAATATCTTTTAGATGAGCACATTGCCAATATTATGAAGAAATTACAGCAAGATGATGGATCTGAATTTCCCAATTTCAAATGGAAAATTTTACTTCTTTGATTTAAAGGGAGAGTATACTTGACCCCTCAATCATCCTTTAGGTCTCAAATTTTACAAGAGATGCATTCTTCTCCTTTGATAGGACATATTGGATTGTTAAAACCTTTGACAAGATCCATAAATGTTTCTATTGGAAGGGACATTGGAAAGATGTCAAGGAGTATGTGATGCAGTGCTTACCATGCCAGTAGAATAAAGATTCAAATTTATTGCCTAGTGGTCTACTTCAGCCTTTGCCTATCCCACATGGTAAATTGACAAATATTAGCATGGATTTTATTATAGGACTTCCTACCACTAAGTAGGGCTAGAATAGCATTTTTGTTGTGGTTGATTGTCTTACAAAATCAACCCACTTTTTACTTACCAAAGTCCAATATTCAACCAAACAGGTGGTAGATTAGTTCATGGAAGAAATTTTTAGGCTTCATGAATTACCTATGAAGATTGTTTTTGACAAAATTCCAAGTTCATGGAGAATTTTTAGAAAAGCCTTTTTACTTCCATGGGTACCAAACTAACTCCAAGTACTGCCTACCATCCACAAACAGATGGCCAAACTAAATAAATGGTTAGAGATCTACCTTAGACACTTTTGCCATGATACACAGAATGCATGGGATCATTAGATTCATCTTATGGATTTTTGTTACAATAATACTCACCACACGAGTATTGGTATGTCACCATTTGAAGCATTGTATGGATATCAAGTCCAAGTACCTTCAGAATTGTTTCATGATGAAGTGAATCCTCTTGCTCTAGAAGAGTTGGAAAGTATGGAAGCCTTAATGAAGCAGTGCAAAGAAAACATCAAAAAGGCACACGAGACAATGAAATTATATGCATATGATAAAAGAAGGCATGTGGATTTTAAAGAAGGAGAATGGGTTATTTTGAAAGTACCTAAGTTGTTATGCTTCTCTCAAGGGTGGACATAATAAGATTGCTCATCGCTATTATGCTCCATATCAAATCTCAAGGAAAGTTGGGGATCTTGCTTATACCAACTTAATTTTCCTTCAACCACACTCATTCATAATGTTTTTCATGTGTTTCAACTCAATAAATACGTTGGCCCTGACATACAAGTACTTGAAGAACTACCTCCTCTTGATGAAGATGGCTTAATCATCTATGAGCCAAAAAGGATTATTGGCAAGAGAAAGAAGGTTCTAAGGTACCATATTGTTATGGAATATCTTGTAAAGTGGAAGGGCTTACCTATGGAAAAAGCATCTTGGCAACATGCTTCGTATTTAGATCAGTATCCATGGCTTCTTCAAGAAGATAATTAGTTCATTGCATAGTGGACAACTTGCTGTTATAATTTTCTATCATGAAAATAATTGGCCTATCGACACCAAAATTGGATTTTGATGATATGGATGGAAACCTTATGAATTATACTTCATTTCTATATCTCATATACATCATTTCAACATTTCTATCCAAAGTTATAGGTCATTTACTATCACTACCCTGTTTAGGACATCATTCCAAATTTCCATAGTTTTAAGCTTATTTTGGAGATTCTTTTTCATGGAAGATTATCTTCTTTAATGGAAAACTTCAACAAGGATATTCAGCATTGGCCTCTCATCTCTTCACATTTACCATCCACTTGTCCTTTCAGTCTTCAAAGTTTTGAGGACAAAACTTTTGGGTAGGGATGGATTGTAATAAAGTAATTTTTCATGCTACCTTAATTAGGTAATTAGCCTATTTTAAACTAGAATATAAAAGGCAAGATGGTGCCAATGTAAACCATCTTTGTTAATCATTTTTCACATCTCCACTTCTTGGAGCTTGAAGGTAATTGCTTCCCCACCATTGTAAGGGGTGAGTTCATTGTAGCAACTGTCATCAAATGATTCTAAAGCTTCCATGGCTTCAACATCTCTTGTAATTCTTGGTTGTAAGACATCTTGAATTTAAAAATGGCAAGCTATGGTTCTCAGCATTTCTTGTTGTCTAGTGTTTCTTGTTAGTCTTTGTATAATTTCCATTGAAGAGGCAACCTTCATTTCATTTGAGGTTTAGGGAACATTTTGAAGAGTAGTAACAAAAGCATCATAATCAAGAATAGTCCTAGAACTTTCTCCATTAAGAAAACTAGTTTTTCCTTCTTTTGAGAGAAGTTTGGAGAAGTCATCTTCTATTTCCTCATCTGAATGGGTGGGGGAATGAGAAGATAGAGGGAGATTTGATAAGTATTTCTCCAAATGGTTGTTTGCTTCCTCCATATATGCTACGTCCAAGGTGATGCCTGTGTCAATTTCTTTTGGAGGATTCTCCAAAGTCGTCTTCAAGTGCATTGATAGTATGGATGGTAGCGTCATCATCACATGATAGCACATGGAAGAAAATTACGAGAATCATACAAGTATATCTCCTTTCAAAAAAGACTTATAAATGTTTTTGAGATAGTACTCTTTCACGTGAAGAACATGATACTCTTTCATCTTTCACATGGATAGCATGTGACTCTTCCATATTTTCATGATGAACCCATTATGATAAAATATCCATCTCTTGGAAAGGGGACTCCCTTGGATTTATAAAAGGGATCTCTATCATCCTTAGAAGGGAACCTTTTACAAGCATTTCACAAGTCTTTTGTAAGTTTCATTTTGTAGTTCATTTCAAAGTTTGTTTTTAGTTCTTTCTTGGATAAGCTCAGCAAGCCTCTCACACCTTCTCCCTCAAGCTTCTCTTTTGCAAACACTTCTCTCCCTTGCACTCTACCTTTAATCTTCTCTATCTTCCTCTTTCATACTCATGTAACAAGAAGCTCTCCACCTTGCTTCTCTGCTACTCTTCTCTAAGCTTCCATACTTCCTTACTCCATCAAGCTCTTACCTCCACCATACTTCTCCAAGCTTTCATATTCCATCAAGCTTTCACTTTCTGTTCTCAACTAAGCTTTGTGCTTCCACCATATCCACCTAGTCTATGTACCTTTCACAAGGGGGCCTTTCACAAGCCTTTGAAAAGTCTTTTGTAGTTCATTTCATAGTTAGTTTTAGGAGTTCTTTCTTGGATAAGCTCAACAAGCCTCTCACACCTTCTCTCCCTTAAGCCTCTCCAAGCTTCCATACTTTCTTACTACATAGCTCTTACTCTCACCACAACCTTTCTCTACCATATAAGCTTTCATCTTCAGTAAGCATCCACCTTTCACTAATATCTTACCTTTGTGCTTCCACCATATCCACCATATCCCCACCTACTCCATATGTTCCCTTCTCTACCTTGTACTACTAGAAGCTAGTAATATATATTCTTGGTCTCCATCTTGAGCAAACATTTGTCTACATTTGATCTTTCTTCTTCATTAGTGTTGTGTCTCCATGCGTTCGCTCTAAAATTGATACCAATTTCAGAGTGAATTCATGAAGACACAACACATATGAAGAATGTGAAACCAAACAAGAGACAGATACACTAAATAGTGGAGACCAAGCATATATATTGCACGAAGCTTCTTGTACAAGGTAGAGAAGGGTACCTAGAGTAGTGGATATGGTCACCATGGACTTATTTTGTTGTTTGTAGTCCATGGTCACCATTCAACATAACACTACAAACAACATAATACTCACCATGTAGTGTGTTATGTTGTTTGTAGTCCATGCCTTCACCATGGACTTATGAAATTTAGTAACTGTCTCTTTAAATGTATTGGCATCACCATCCCTAAACCTCAACTTTTGTAGGAGAGCTGCTAATCTATCTAGGTGTATCCACACTTTTGCCTTCACAATCCTTGTTCGTCCCCCATTGCTCCAATTTGGAATAGAAAGGTGCAACTTTTTCCATGCTTCATACTTCCGAGGTTGTTTTTCAAGTATATTGCCTTCCTCATCTTGAGGTGGAGATATAAACTTCCTAGCCTTGGGTCTGACAAAGCATGCTTTATAAAGAATATTTCTACTCTTACATGATTTTTTCTCATCGTTTTTTATTTCTACTTGGCCCTTGTGCAATCCAAATTCAGAGAGGACTTGTTCTACCTTCTTACATGTAGCATAATCTTTTGACATGAGCTGCATCTTGTATGCAAAGCATATATATTTATATAATAGCTTCTTAATTATTCTAACCAAACAATGCAATATGCAAAAGTAAACCCTTGTTGGTGGTATATCCAAAATAGGGCCCCATTTTAGATCCATTGGAACTAATATTCCATTTCTCATGACTTTCTGATCACATATTGGAGCACCTTGTTGTCGTATTTTGGCAAGCCATTATTTTTTTCCATCTTTTCCTTTCTTCCTAGTTTGCATGGAGTATATACACAGAAATTTTGCATTCGCTGCATTTGATAAACCAAACATACACTTCAATATTTTTAAATCACCTGCAGAGGCCATTCAACTTGATAGTCCCCAAACCCCTCGACATGTAAAATTGCTCCATTATTTTACTGTTGAATAACACTAGGTATATTAGTGAGATTTAAAAAAACTTTAAGTACTTCATGGTCCTCCTTTAATGCTTCAAATGCTGCAAGCCACCATATTTCATTCTTTGATTGCACACTGAAGTATAAAGGATGGTTTTCATCAATGTTGGGATCCAATGCTTGATTCATAAGTGTTATACTCACACGTTCATTTTTCCCTTGATAATCTCACTCCCATCAAGTTTGAAGACAAGCTTACCTCTACATTTTTCCATACAAATTGTAGAACTTGACCATAGCAATTTGAACCCTATATATATCCAATACAAAGTTATTGGATGCATTCAATACAAAGGCAACTTCTTTGGAACCATACTTTAATATGTATGTGTGTTTCATATGTGTAGGCTCACCAATTAGTTCTAAACCTTTCTCATTTAGTAATTTTTGAGCCTTCTTCACATGAAATGGTTTTGGCAGAGGCATTACTCGCTTAGTTTTGAAGACTTACTTAAAACATGTATCCAATTGTTGATAGAGCATACTGTATGACTTAGAACTCATTCCTACCTTGTCACATAATCCTTGAGCAACTGTAGCAATAAACAAGTTGCTCACATCCCTAAGATGTTCACTTGTGACACCATCTACAATGTCCCTGAATTTAAGATTTTCAAAAATGTATTTTTGACCATATCCTTGCTTAGGACTTTGGCAATAGTACCATTCTTTGCATGAGGGAACATATTTCTCATTGTAGCATATTGACCGTCTATGATATTGTCCACTTCCTTTGGTTAATTGGTGAATTGGTTTAACTAATCAAATGCGCCGACATGCTTCTTTGGTTTTTAAAGTGGGCCCAATATCCAATTTTTTTGTAAGCTTCCTCTTTATGTTTCGATTCTCATTCTCCAACTCCATAACTTTAGACTGTAACTGCATATTCTACACGTGTGTAGCATGCATAGCATCTTCAATGACAGACATTGCTTGTTGTAGGCTCTAGTTCTCCCTATCCTTCTCAACAAATAATCTATCCTTTTCCATAAAAGATTGCATATTCCCTTCTAATCTTGTTGACATATTTGTCAATGTTTGATGAACCCGTGCTAATCCTTGTGTGACAAGTCTGCATGTGTATCCATACAATCTTTCATTGCCTTTACAACAAACTTTACAAATGATGTAAGCCCTTCAAATTGTGGTGGCCTTTGAGTGAGTGGATTGAGTGGATAAATACACCCATCAACCCAAAGATCCACATTTTTTTCCCATTCATTTCTTTCTTGTTGCATCTTTTATCTTATTGCATCATCCCTTTCCACAATTCTTTTGAACATTGGTGCATATTCATCCTCCAATTGAAAGCGAATATTTCTCTTTCTCTTGGTATGTCCTACACTTGCATTCCGTGAAGAGAAATGTATGCCAATTTTAACTTGTGGATTAACATTCAAATCACCCCTTTGATTCACTATATCTATATTCTTTTTTATCCAGTTGGATCTTGTCTCTTTTTCTTGATTTTAGTCATGATAGACCCTAAATCCCTAATCAACTTGTAACTAATCTACCTCTAATTAGCATCAAACTTTATCTTCTATTCTGTCCAAAATATTCTCTCTCTCTCTCTCTCTCTCTCTCTCTCTCTCTCTCTCTCTCTCTCTCTCTCTCTCTCTCTCTCTCACACACACACACACACACACACACACACACACACACACACACAATAATAATTGATCAAAGATATTTAAACACATTTATATAGAAGCTTGGCTAGTGGAGAACAATAACACCATCTTATCTTCTACCCTAATTTATTCTCTGTCACTCTATCACTTATTTTCTTAGTTTATCTCACACATTTCTCTCTCTCCCCTCCTTCTCCCTCCCTCCCTCCCTCCCCTCTCTCTCTCTCTCTCTCTCTCTCTCTCTCTCTCTCTCTCTCTCTCTCTCTCTCTCTCTCTCTCTATGAATTGATGCTTAAGGATTAAAAAACAATTGTCAAGAATAATAACATCACAGAGATTTTAAAAATGAAGATACCTCAATTATCACTTGATTGCTTGTAGTATAGACTGTTGAAGAGGAAGATATCTTATAGCATAGTATTGAAGACGGAGATTGCTTGTAGCACGGTAGAGAGTGTTGTAAATAGATATTATTTGATTTCAACAAATGGTATCAAAACCACTCCTCAATGCTACTTTAGAAAAATTCATATGCAAGAAACATATTGTGGAGGGGGAAGGAGAAGAGTACACAAAATTTGAGACAAAACATGGAGCCTCAAGAGGAACACCAAGGAAAAGGGGATTCTCTCTCTCTCTCTCTCTCTCTCTCTCTCTCTCTCTCTCTCTCTCTCTCTCTCTCTCTCTCTCAATAGTACATCATCTCCTCACTACAATACTCAATAATGACTCTCAATAATCCTTCTTAGGTTGTGAATACACCTCCCAAGAGGTATGCCTGATACGAAGAGGTACCAGAGCCACTACAGTGTCTCTTCATAGCTCACTACGGTCACTATCACTCCAGTCTTCTCTTTAGTCTTCAGCAGCTGCTTCTTCCATTTGCTTTAGCTCTTTTGAACTTAGATTCATCCTTTCCAAAAGTTAGAAAACTTTTACAAAGTCACGCATACATTCTACAGAACACTTACAGAAGTTCTACAGAACAGAATAGAATAGGAATAGAGCAGAGACAGAGCACGTACAGAGGCTCTAAAAAAGGTTTATAGAGAGTTACAGAAGGTCATCAGAGAACAACAAATGCTCATAACTCATACTAAAACCACTCAAAACTATCAAAAACTATTAAATAATATTTCAAAAGATTTCAACCTTCCTCAATCATCAATCCATGCTTCATACAGAAGAAAATCAAAACAAAACAGAGGCTATACAGAAGGTATCAAAACCAATCAGAACCTCAACAGAACCTATCAGAACATCACAGAGCTTCATATTTCCACTAAGAATCATCATGAGCTTCCAAAACATAATCAATATCATCCAAAACACTCTCAAACACTTCCATTAATAACCATACATCACTCTAAATCCATCAAAAATAAATCATTCAGACCTCAAAAACAACAAAAATCAATCAAAAATTCAGTATTTTTCCACTCTCAACATATCCCCACACTTAGAAAGGAAGCGTTCTCACGACCTAAGGAAAAGAAGAATATAAGTTCACTAAAGAGCTCAATTTAAGCTTCTATAGTATCTTCAACAATCACACCAAACCACAACCCTAACTTATCACTTGTATCTCTAGAAAAGAATACTACTAAAGGAAAACTTTGTTATTCATTAACATATCTGATAAACAATAAAAATTCATAACAAATTTATAAAGGATATAAGAGGTTCTTCATCATCATCTTGAACTATCCAACCAGCATCACCACTATTGCAATTCTCCAGTACTGTATCTCTTGAAAGCAAATCAAATAGGCAACCACCACGATCTCATCACATAAAATTAACCCACAACATAAACACTAAACACAACCATCTGAATGACACCTCCACAAAAGACATATATATCATTAAGAATCATCCAAAATACATTGCAAAGGCATCAATGAAGGTGATTTCTTTTGAAGGCTTGATGATTACAAAAGCGAACCATGGATAAAGACTCATCTACAAATGTCTTGGGAGGATTATGAAAGAACTGAAGGCAGCACATCCTTTCTAGCAAAACAAGGTATCTACTAGGTAGACATAGGGCATGAAAATATAGGACATCCAACTATTGGGAATCAATGTTCACATTGACATTCATACAAAGCTTTGGAATGGACTTTTGATCGTTATGGGAATGCCTATGCATATATGATAAGTATCAAGCAAAATGGGTTGTTAAACTCATTGAAGGATCTAGGGATTGTGAATATTGTTGAGAAAAATGGAGGTAATTTTGGTATGCTTAACTAGCAGTTGTCCAGTCCCCTGGAATTAATGGCCAATTAATTTGTGGTCCCATGAGAGAATCAACTGAGCTCCATCCTCTTCTTCTCAGAATCTGCTGATCAAATCCTTCATACCCACTAACCAACTAAGGGGGTTGAGAAATAGAAGTGGCAGGAGATGGAAGTGGAATAAGTAAAAGGGGATGAAGAGATGGGTAGGAAAAATCATAAATGAGGAATAAGCTAAAGAAGGAGTGGCTGAAAATCATAAAATCGATCTTCAATGAAAGAACAATAGGTAAAGACTAGAATTTGAGAAAAGCCTTGAGGTTGGAAAAGGAGAGGTAAGATAGCTGCTGAGTTGGATTGATAAAGGGAAAAATAAGCATCATAGCGATGGGCCATTTGTTGATAGTACAATAAGCTAGGAACAAAGGGACCTAAAATAGATCGTTGATGGTAGGCATCAAAGAAGGATGAATCAAATGGATGGTTCTTGGAAAGATAAGCTAGGAGATCCACCCTCAGTTGGTTAGTGCTTTGCACATAAGTAGATGCTGTATTTTGGTGTTGTTTCAGGACTACAGAATCAATCATTGGATGCCATAAAGTGTCACGGCAAGTAGCCACTTTAGAAGAATAGCACTGGAACATATACATAATCTCAACTCCAAATAGTTGACATATAAGGCAGCTTGTAAGACCACATCCCCCACATACCAAGCGAGATCTACATCATCTAAAATTAACAGATCACCTCGTAGATACATATAAGATAGCAACATGGTATCCGTCATCACAGAATCTTCAAAGACCATACGGGCAACTTCTGTCAGCAAATCAGAAGACCAAGCCCCACTCCAACCATCCTCTGGAAGAGGGATATCCATCGTTGAGAGCTTCATATAGAAGGCCAATTTCTACCACTGATAGTGAACAAAGAAGGAATGGTTTGGAGTAACATACTCCTGAAAGTGCTCAAATGTAGACCATAATAAATCCATCCTGGACTGTAATCTTTCCACTTTATCTTGAAATAATGGACATAATGTGGCATGTCTCTGGAGAACTGCCAAGTCCTACTGAGATATAGAAGGAATCATAGGAACACTGGGGATTGGAGGAATGGACCGTGACTGCACCAGTTGGTCCTGCAACTGCTTAATCTTAGAAGCTTGTGATTCCAATGTATTGTGAGCAGTCTACAAAACTGACAATTTCGCATCTAAAAGAGTCTTAAACTCTCGAGCTTCTTTGGACATTTTCTCTTTCTCTTCCGAAACTCTAGTGACCTCTAATTAAGCCTCTGCTAACTAAGTTTTCAAAGAAGATATTTCTTCTCTCTAGGTCTCAATCATTTGTGTCTTCTGCTCCATTTTCTTAAAGAGATTGGCAAGAGTGTCTTTAACATAGGCTAACTCTGTGGTTGCCTTATGCAATTGGTCTTTGGATTGTATCAATTCTTCATAGAAAGAAGCATATAACTCTTGAACACAAGCTCTCACTGAGAGTTCAATAGAACTCTAGATGTCGTTACAAAGGAAAGGAATGGCATTCCCTAACACTAAACTGTTCAGGGAAGGAACTCATATTTCCAAAGAACCCTCTAGATGTACCCTGAATAAGTTGTTATGTGTGAGGTAGGCAGGGAGGTCACTTTCAGAGATAGCATGAACTTGTACTAAAGGAATGACTGGGCAAGTTTTCTCTGCTACACGCTTCAAGCACTTCCGCTGAATGATCAATGGAGAAGGGGAATCAATATCCTCTATGTCAATGGGTTCTGAATCCTCTGAAGGTGGAGGGGGAGGAATTGGATCAGATGGAGGAGGGGGTAGCACACCCTTATTAAGGCCTGAATATGTCAAGAAAGCATATAAATAAGAACCATAGGTTACATTGGTAACATTCTCTCTGGTCACTTTAAAAAAATGTTGGTCCATCTTCATAAGAATGTAGGTACTCCAGTCAATGGCAACCCCTTTTAACACCATCCTGGAAGCTGTGAAGAGCTCCTTGGACAAATAGTGGAATGGTGTTTTGGTAGGCATAAACCTGTCTTGGAGAAATTGGCAGACTAGTAGAAAGGATCAGTGATTATGGAAAAAGACACTCCTGAAGTGTTAATCACCTTCTTGACATTAAGGGCCTCTTTGGTTTGCTTCTATAACAGCTTGAGAATCTCGTCATTTGAGAATAATTGTCTGGCTGTAACAAAGGGTTCTCCTTTGTAGGAAAGAGACAAAGCCTTCTCTAACCCTCTAGGTGTCAGGACCATGTAAGTACCACGAACCAAGCCTGATTTCTTACTGTATGATGCAAGAAACTCATCACATAGGGCTAGATCCTCTGGAATCAAAGGGAGTGAAGCAGCCATGAAAGTTACAAGGCTTGCTTTCGCAATAGGCTCAAAAGTCAGTAGGGAAGAATAATCCCTATTAATGGGACATACTGAACAGGAGGAGGAACTTGAGGTGCCATTCAGATGGAATACACACACACCGCAACACAGACAATCACAGAGAATGCTTGCAAAACAACCAAATAGCTATTTAAAAAAAATCGATCAAAAGAAGTATACACACAGACGTAACTAACCAATTGACCATCCCAAACAACCCACACCCTAGAAAAAATTCGACATGACCTCTACACATATGTGATCGAAAGCTTCATGCCATGCAACAAGCAAGTACCCAAGACCCCATATTAGGCAAAAAAAAAACTACAGACTGCACCCGTAATCATATCACACAAGCAAACCATAATACCTCAAAAACCTAATCAGGACATAACCACAACTTTGATAAACAATATCAGCTTAAAGGACTATACGCGCCCATCCCATGAAGCGTATTTATTCAAAAAGGGAGAAAAAAGTACAGTGAGGGGAATGATTTTGATGAAGGGTTCATTTTAAGAAATTATTAACAATGGTTGAAATTTTATTAGGTTGTAAACCTTAATAAGAAAACGACGGTTCATTTTTAAATTGTTAGTTATAATTTATTAAGGTGAAATTGTGCTTTTAACAAAACCCAGACAGCGATTCCCAGACTCAGGTATCTAAATGTATATTCATTAATTAAAAAATTAATGTGTCTGTAGCGCTCTTCTTTTTCAGCGCGTGCATATTTTTGTGACGGTTGGTTCATTTTTATTAAAAATTAAAGTACCTCTGAAGCGCACGTAGCATGTGCAAAGTGAATGGCGGGTTGATTTTAAGTTATTAGAAAAATGTGAATTTAGTGCAAGCGCGCATGAATAAGTGGGTGAATAAAGTTCATTTTAACAATTAACTGTGGTTAAGGGATTATCATTATAAATAAAGCACAAAAAATAGATACCTGGTAGAGGTGTATATGCAAGAGAGGAGGATGCACTGAGTAGTCCCAAATGCAAGGAATCCAACAAAAAAGCAAAAACCACTGACTCGAAAACATAAAGCATCTTAGTTTTTTTATTTTTAATATATATTTTTAATTTATTTTTACTTTATTAAATAATTATCAAAGCAATATTAGGGGGATCACATTTGGTATAGACAATGTTGATTAGTCTGTGGGGGAAATTGTTATTAGTATTTTTTAATTTTAATTTAGGTGTGTTTTGATTTTGTATTTATTTTATTTTTTATTTTTTATTATTTTCTTTTTTAAATTTTAAATTATTTCAAAAGTAATTAAATGCATAAATGGAATTTTTTGTGATTTTTTTGAATTTAATTCTGATTTTTAGGAAATTTTAATGGATTTTTCTCAATTTTTAATGAATTTTAAAATGATTTTGAATATTAGTAATTTTTTTGCAATTAATTTTTTGTATTATAATTAGCAAGATCAACAAATTTTTTATTATTTTTTAATAATTTTTTATTTTTTTAATTTTTTATGTATTTTAAAATATTTTTAAGTGTTTTTATGTATTTTTAAATGTATTTTTCTCGGGTTTGTGGAAAAGCAAAAGAGATACACGGGCTGCATGTGAATAGTTGTGTGTGCTCGGGGACGGCACGCACCACTGACGGAGAAGACCAAATGCGCGTCCTCGTGCGTGAACACTCGCTGGCCACGCCCGTACTCACAGGCACACCTAGACGCCCGGGCTTGCGTGTGAAGGGTGGGGGTAGAGTGGGGAAGGGGCAGGAACAGGGGCTAAAACAAGGGGAAACAGGGGTTAGTAGAGGGTAGTTAATTAGGCGGTCTAAATGTGTTAGGTTAGGGGAAGGAACTTAGGTTAGGTAAGTGAATTAAATGAAATAAGTAAGTTAGGTGAGTTAAATTAGTTAAGTGTGATAAGGTATGTAGGTGAGGTAAGTAAGGTAAGTGGGTTAAGTTATGTAAGTGAATTAGGTTAGGCAGGTTAATTAGGTGAGGTTAGTAAATTAGGTGAATTAAGCTAGGTTAAGTGAAGGTAAGTAACTTAAGTTAAGGAGGTTAAGTTATGAAATGAATTAAGGTAGGTAACTAAGAAGTGAAGAGCTACCCAAGAGAGGCGGCGGGGCGGCGAAAGGGAGAGGAGGAGGAGGAGGAGGATTCGGCGGTGGAGGCGGAGGGAGGGAGGAAGCGTAGGCAGCGGCCCGCGGCGGCGTACGAACAGAGGAGGAGTAGGCGGCAGACGAAGACGCTGAAGGAGGGGGGTAGGCATCGTGGCGGCATCCAGGAGGGGGCGCGCGACCAGGCGACAGCTGTGGAGGAGGAGGAGGATGGCGAGGGTGGTGTTGTTGGAGGGGATGCGAAGGAGAGAGGAGGAGGAGAAGGATCATGGGCAGCGACAAGGCGAGGAAGGGAGGACAATGTTGAGGCGAGGAGGGGAGGATAGCGTCGAGGCGAGGCCAGCGAGGAGGGGCAGGCAGCAACGAGCACGTGGTGAGGGAGAAGAAGGATGAGCACGTGGACCAGGGGGATGCGAAGCCTACGCGAAGGAGGGGGAGGTCGCGGGGCAACGACAGGTAAGTCGTTTTTCAAAAAAAAGTTTATTTCGTGTTTTTCTTTCATCGTTTTGTGTTGTGGTTGTTTTCTTTCTTTTTCTTTTTCTTTTCCTTTTTCTATTCGTGGTGTTATGAGTATTGTGTTTTATGTATGTGTGTTTTATTATTTAGGTTTGGTTTGGTTTGTTTTTTTCTTTTTGATGTGGTGATTTATTAGTTTTTTTTTAAAATGGTGTGGTGATGATTTTGTTTGTTTTTTTTAAAAAAATTAGTTAGATGTGTTAGTGGTTGGGTTGGGTGTTGGGTGTTTTTTTTTTTGTTTATATGTGATTTTTGTTTGTTTGTTTTTTTTTTTTGTTGTTTAGTTCTGGGTTTTTGTTGGTTTTTAAGGTTAGTTTTTTTTTGGGGTTTTTTTGTTTTTTAAAATTTGTGTGTGGTTTGTGTTTTTTTTCATTAAAAAATGAGCGCACCCCTATCCTGCGCGCATGCGTGGGGCGGGGGTAAAAAAATTTGCATCAGCGGGATCAAACGGGGTGGGGACAATGATAGGCAAGGCACAGAGGCCACGGGGGCGTCTCGAGGTGCTTAAAACCAAAAACATGCGCGTTCACGTGCGACACGAGACATGCGGCCACACAGCGAAAATGAAATTTTTTTAAAATAAAACCCAAACCATTCATCGGATCGAAAAATCTTAAAAAGGAAAAATGTGTCGAGAGACGAGAGGAAAATGATAGAAAAATGGGACACGGGTTTCGGGGCAAAATCAGGGTGTTCACATGGAAAAAACGCAAAAAATTGACCCAAAAACACATACGTGTATTAATATCAGAAAATCCACTCCTCGAAACGAAGTGGAAAAAGAAGGAAAAAGGGACATAATAATGTGTCCAACAAGCCTGTCATAGCAAGACATAGTTCCGATCAACATAGGACGTGTTCACATGGAAAAAACCCCAAAAACGGATCCGAAAATGGACGCAAAAACTAATACGGGAAGAACCAGTTGCCGGAACAAAGTGTGATAAACAAGAAAAATGTCTAGGGGAAGGGGATTCATAGGACTGGCACATCTAAACTCACTGCTGGTGGAGTGAGGAGGGGTTCACATGCAAAAAACACAAGAAAGACACCCGAAAACACATGGAAAATTTAATAACTAAAAATCCGGCAGTCGGAAGAGGAGGGAGGAAAAAGGAAAAAGTGGGGGAAAGGTTGGCGAGACATGGTTTTCAAATTAAACGGGACATCCGGTGCAAACAGGGCATGTGCACATGGAAAAAATATGAAAATTATGCACGAAAATGTCCTGAAAACCCGCAAAAATGAATAGCGGACCAACCGCGCATCGAAAGGACACGGAGTAAAAACAAAAAATATCAAGCGGAAGGGGGTTGTCTGGGTGGGCACGTTGACTCATAGTTCTGAAGCAATAAAGGCACGTTCACATGGAAAACCATCAAATTTATGAAAATTGCTTCAAAAATTAATAACTCAAGAACCATCGGTCGGAACAAGGGTTGGTAAGAAGGAAAAATGGGAAATTTGAAGGGACGAAGAGGGCTGTAAGGTTGGATGTGAGTCTCAGTGAATGTAGGATACGTTCACATGGAAAAATGACAAAACAAAGGATAAAGGCAAATGGTCAAGGAAGAGCCTCGAGGACAGGGTGAAATAGAACGGAGGAGTGGGGAAGCGACCCCATCAGATCATAAAAATTGAATTTCCACATTTGGAGGTGGATAGATGTATTTCCATGATAATATGCAGAACTGATGCTTAGGGGCGCATCCCCACACTTAAGACCTTACCGGGAAAGGTTAGATATAGCAACATAACCTAGAACTCGTCAACCGACTGGATTCTAATGTCCCCACACTTAAGACATCACATACACTTGCAAATAGAAAAGTAGGGTTAAAAACACTTGGCCCGTTTTGTGGATGGTCGAAGGAACCGTCACTACTACAAAAGGGTTGGAGTCGACTGCAGAAGGTACCACGGCTCGCTCTAGCGTTCAGCGAGAATGGTAGGGACCATGCAGCAACACCCAAGGAGGTAGCTAGTTGATGAAGCTCGTCAGGGGATGTGTCATTGATGAAGGATAGTCACTCAACTCACTCGCACTCAGATAGGATGAGAGAACAGTCACTCGCCCCATAACTTACATTACTCGAGCTAATATTGATAGAAACCCAGATCTCACATCCAGTTTAGGAATCGACAAGGGGGTGGTGCAGAGGGAGTATACCAGGGTGCACAATTAATGGTGCATTAGTGCGTCCAACCCATCTGGCATAGGTGTAAGGAGGAAGGCCAGTGAACCTTGCAGTGCCGTGTACTGAACTGAGTGACGTGTCCTGTGATGATGGCAAAGACCCATCCCGTGGGTGCAGAGGGAAACAGAAACGTACCGGATTCCAATTGTCGTAACGTCCCTCAACCCTTACCTCTCAATAATTGATTAAAGAAACACCAGTCACACTCAGCCCACCCTCTGTTTCACACTCTGTTGAAAGATACAGAGGGCAGCCCATTCCTGAAACCCATTAATGTTATCCTCATGGTCACTTGTGCATAGAATGTATGCCTTGTGCACTTTTGATGGTGCAATAGTGCATCCCGCCCTGTGCTGGCATACAGTGCAAGAAGGAAGGCCAGGGAGCCTTATGGTGCAGTGCACAGGAACAGATCATGCGTTGTGTATTGAGAGGCCCATCCCGTGTGTGCAATACTCCGTTCACACATCTCACCTCTCATTTGATTTGAAGGGAAAGACTGGTCACTCACCCCACCCTCTGTCTCACGCTCTGTTGAAAGATACAGAGGGCAGCCCATACTCACGTCCCCATCCTGTTAGGATGAAAGCTCATATCACTCAAGGGGTTGGTGATGAAAATCATGTCGATTGTTGTTGTCATCAGGATATTGAAGACGAGGCGTATCTAGGGGGCAGCCAACAAGTCTAGTACTTCAATGATTTGTAAGAAATATCATATGTTAAGAAGGGCAGACGGACTGATATTGCAGAGATAGCGCACCAAGGGAGGTGGCTTCAAATTATTGGCTGAAAAGGTGCAGTTGATGAGTCAACTATCCTGAACTACGGGGTGTTACCACCTTTTCCACAGTCGGCTTCCTCCCCAAGGGTGTTTTCACCTTTTCTTGGAATGAGGCCTGTTATGACACGGAATTTCTTCCTTTTCTCCCATAACAGTTTTGTTTGTTTTGTTTCTTTTTCTTTTTTTTGGTTTTTTTGTTTTTTTTCCTTTGTTTTTTTTCTCATTAATAAAGAGAATGGCAGAAATACCATGGGTTAGGACCAACCTCGCCACCATTGTTAGATCAGACAAAAAGAGAACAAGGTCGAGTTGAGAGGTATATGTGAGGGGCTAACAGAACGAGACCACCTCATGAGGAGAATCATAAGGGCTATCAAAAGCACGGAGAGAAAGGCGCCAAAAAAAGAAAGGGTAGGTCGACTGTGATTATCAAGATCCCCAGGGAGGGAAGTACTTCTTCAGACAATAGCCATTGATCAGGAAAGGATCATCAGAGGCATCAACGGTCTACACCTAAACAGAGCCATTAGGATTGACAGCAAGTACCTTATATGGGCCCATCCACCGTTGTTGAAGCTTGCCAGGAAACTTGCCAAATCTCGAATCATAGGCTAGGACAAGATCACCTTCTTCGAACTCCTTGTGCTTGATGAAACTATCATGATAGGCCTTGCGTCGCACTTGAATGGTTTCCATACACTATAGGGCCATCCGCCATATCTCATCCAAGCATTCTAAGTGCAAGAGGCGGCATTGCAGTGACTCATCATCTCCCAAGCGTTCTTTAACTGCCACTCGCAAAGAGAGCAATTCGAGTTCAATAGGGAAGACGGCTTCTGTACCATACACTAGCTGGAAAGGGGTCTGTCCTGTAGCTACCTTATGGGAGGTTTTGTATGCCCAGAGGGTCTCTATAAGTTGATTGTCCCAATCGTGACAATGTGCGGCAATCGTTCTTGTCAAGATCGAGCAGAGGATGCGATTGATGACTTCAACTTGGCCATTGGATCTGGGATAATAAGGAGTGGACTTGCGATGGCGGATCTTATATAGCTCTATCAGCTCCTCCATGATTTTGTTAAGGAAATAAGTGCCTCTATCACTTACAAGTTCGAGGGGACTGCCAAAACGGGTGATAATATTCTCGTACATGA
This sequence comes from Lygodium microphyllum, assembly GCF_053477565.2. NCBI lineage: Eukaryota > Viridiplantae > Streptophyta > Polypodiopsida > Schizaeales > Lygodiaceae > Lygodium > Lygodium microphyllum. The sequence continues at coordinate 155,984,583 of NC_141146.1, read as the reverse complement.
ACAAGGCTACGCTATTACCATCGTTCTGCTTCAAAGCTTTAGCTTCACACCACTTTGTGACATAATTCATATATACTAAGATGTATTTGTTATATTTCCGTCTGGTGGGTGGATCAATGGGACCCACAAAATCAATCCCCCACTTCTCGAACGGCTTTAGGGGAAGAATGGGTTGCAGTGGCATGGCACTTGTTTTGGTGGGTTTCCCCACTCGCTGACAAGCATCACATCTCTTGCAGTAGTCATGTGCATCCTTGTGGAGGGTTGGCTACTAGTATCCTGCTAACAAAGCCTTACTGGCTGTCGCTTCTCTTGCAAAGTGTCCACCACATGGTTCGTCATGGCATGCTTTCAATACTATGCCAATTTCATCCCCTGTAACACATCTTCACAGCACTTCATCTTTACCTCTCTTGTATAGTGCACTGTCTAGCAAGGTGTAGGGGGCTGATTCTAATAGAAGCTTCTTCTTCTCACGGCTTGAGATGCCAGGAGGATACTGTTGAGTTGCCAGGAGGTTGGCTATGTCTGCATATCAGGGAGTAACTGTTTCAACTAGAAACAATGAAGCATTAGGAAGGTCTAGATCATCATGTTCCTCTTCTACAGTTTGAGGAATTCGTGATAGATGATCGGCTAGGACATGGGAACAGCCAGGCTTAGTGACCACTTCAAAATCAAACTCCTGGAATAAGAGCAACCATCTCATCAATCGTCCTTTAACATCTTCTTTATTCATCAAGAAGGACATGACTTCATGATCCACGTAGAACTTGAAATGTGTTGACAATAGATAGTGTCGAAACTTTTCTAATGCAAACACCATTGCTAAGCACTCAAGCTCTATCACTGTGTAGTTCCATTCCCTATCAGTGACCTTTCGGCTTGCATAATATATTAGTTAATCTAATTTAGAGGGGCCCTTTTGACATAGGACAACACCTAGCCCTTCAACTAATGCATTTGTGTGCACATGGAACTCCTTCGTCCAATCAGGAGGCTGCAAGATAGGTGCTTGGATAAGGCACTGTTTTAAGGTATTAAAGGCTTCTTCATAGTCATCAGTCCAAAGAAAATCCACATCTTTTCTTAGGAGCTTGTGCAGAGGGGCTGCCTTGGTTATAAAATCTGTAATAAATCTTATGTAGTAGCCCACATGGCCAAGAAATCCTCTCAATTGCTTGAGGTTTGTCGGTGCTATCAAGGCGGTAATCTTCGCCAGGTCCATTGCAATCCCTTGTGCAGAGACAATATGGCCCAAAAGAACTCTTGATGAGACGCCAAAGATACATTTGTCGGGATTGAGAGAAATCCCATACTCTTGGCATCTGTCAAAACTTTGCTCTAGGTGTCCCCAATGCTCACGAATTAAGCTATAGACACAGAAGTCATCAAGATACATCTCAATGAAATCATGAAAATGATTCTGGAAGGCAGCCATCATTACTTGTTGGAAGGTGGCAGGAGCATTACAAAGCCCAAATGGCATCACTCTGTAAGCATAGCTCCCTCATTCTGTGGTAAAGGTTGTTTTGGATTGGTCCTCTTTTGCGATTTGGACTTGGTTATATATCTGCTGAATCCATCCAAGAGGGAATAGAGCTCATGGCCTGCCACTGTGTCCAACAGTTGGTTTGTAAAAGGGATAGGGAAATGATCCTTCTTCGTCCTTGAATTGAGCTTTCGAAAGTCTACACATATTCAAAGTTTCCCATTCTTCTTGGGTACTACTACAATGGGCGAAACCCATTCACTGTTAGCCACGGGATAAATGAACTCGGCTTCAAGAAGCTTCAATAATTCAACCTTCACTAGAGCAGAATAATTAGGATTCATACGTCTTTGTCTATGTCTCAATGGTTTGGCATTAGGCTCTAGGTCAATGTGATGTTGACATACTGTGGGATCAATCCCCTTTAGATCTTTATACGACCAAGCAAACATGTCTAAGTTCTCCTTTAGTAGATCTCGCAGGACCATTAGTTCTTCTGCCAAAAGATTGAGACCCACTTTTAGGGGATGTTCAGTACCATCAGTATCCAAGAACGTCACTTGCCTTTCACCTTCCATTTCGTGGATAAATGTCCCACAAATTGCTTCTAGATAGAGGTCTGACTCTTTCAAGGGAGTCGTGTCATCGTCTACTGATGTTCCACTAGAACTAGTGTCCTCCTAAACAGATGACTCATTTGTCTATTGAGGTTGTTGGAAGGGTATCAAAGCTTTGTTTGCTTCTGTGTGAGTAGTGATTTCTTCTGGACTTAGGGATTCATCTTCAGAGGATGCGTCTAGGAATGTCACATAGCACAGACCTTCTAGAAGCCGTGGCTCTGATGGCTTTGGCTTCTGTTGACAGGGGGCATCATCATCATCATTCCTCCAGAATGAATGGTCAGGGCGACAGAAGCCACTGGTGAACTTAATTTTTATGCCTTTGATCCATTGCTTATGCAGATTCTGCATACTTTGTGGTCCATTGGCCAACCCAAATGGAACCATGGTCATTCCATCCAACACCATGAGATCTTCGGCCTTTGAGGTCTCTGTAGGGACATCGACAAGATCATCCACTATCAGAGTATTTTCTTCAATTGCACTTTCATATCCTACTTTGTTTTCTTCCTCATCATGTCCATACTATTCCTCTAGAGGCTTTGTCTCTGCTTCTATAGAGGCTCTGTAGTAGAAGAACAGATCTTATGCCTCTACGTCTGCTTTTGCTTTTGCTTCTGTGTCTGGCGTTGTCTCTGTTATTGTCTCTGTGAATGTCATGTAACAGGGAGAATAGTACATCCATGCTTCTATCTCACTGTCAAATGTGATTTCAGAAGTCAATTCTAGTTGAGGCAGGAGGTATTCTCCCATGGACAAGGACTTTTCTTCCCTTGGTAGTTGACTTATAGTGCCCACTGTTAGGGATTGTGCCTCTATTTTCTTGGGAAAGATATGCTTAATAGCCTCTAAGGAACACTCCTTTCTGAATGCCTTCGTCCAAATGATGGTTAGTCCATCTCTTCAAGATGGATTCCATTTGCGAGACATAAGCTTCTACTCTTTCTCGAGAGGATTGACTTAGGTTCGTGAACTCCTCTTGCATCTGCTCTTCAAAACCTTCATGCCTGAATTTAGTGAGGAAGGACAACTTCAGGTCATCCCATGTGCCAAAAGTTTCTGCTGCTTGTCTTTCATGCCATTGAAACACTGCACCCTTGAAAGTGGCAGGGAATATTGCTAACCAATGCTTAGGGGTTCTGACATTGTTACCCACAAATGCTACCATAAACTCTGCTACATGAAGATCAGGGTCTTCATTGTACTCTCCCTTAAAAATTGGCAATGGGACTACATTTGCTAGCCTATCATCAATATTTCCAGGATGAATCGAACTAGGAAGGGGACCTTGAGTTGCCATGGGGACTTCTGTAAAGAGTGCTTTTAGGGCATCAAAGGAGGCTTCTGCTGCGAGCTCGTTCTCAGCCTTGATTTTTGCCTTATCTCTTCTCAGGACTCGTTCTAACGCTTGCCTCTTGATTGCGTCATTCATCAAGGGCTTGGGTCCAACCAGTTGTTTAGTACTCAATAGAATAGAATCAGAGAGGGGCTTCACTCTCTGGGGGATTCTCTGGCCAACATCTCCTCTACCTCTATAGTAGATAGGGTCATGTATTTCTACACCACATATATCCAAAAAACAATACCTCCAGTAAAGATGAAGACATAGCTAGAGGTGGACCTCCTACTATCTGCATGTCTTGCATTATTAGAGTTAGTGTACCCCACAACTCCTATATCTTGGCCACCATTGCAATGTTAGGACGAGTAGCTATCATGGTATATATTAAACTGCCCACTACAAATGCATAAGGGATATTAGCCATCTTGGCCTTCTACTCATCAAACTATGGACAATTAACCTATTGGTTATCCTTTACCCTCTCATTGATATGGTCAATCTCAATAGAGTCACTTAATATCATGTATATGAAACTACTCAAGGACCTTTTGGATGCACTCCTTTTGCAACAAGAAAATGAGCCCCTTAGAGTGATCGTGTCATGTGATGTGCATCCCAAGAATATGTGAGGTGTATCCCATGTCCTTCATCTCAAAGCTCTTTTTGAGCTAACTTTTTAGGGTATGCAGCTCATCATGATGAGCATCCCCAATAATCAACATATCATCCACATAGAGTACCAAAATCATAAGGATTCCATCATAGGCCTTCTTCGTATATAAATACAAATCAATATCAATGTGGGTATATCCCTATGAATGCATGAAAGCATTATGGGACCATTCCCTAGGTGCTACCTGCTTAAGGCCATAAAGGCTCTTTTTCACCTTACACACTAGGTGTTCCCTCCCTCTTTACTCAAATCCCTTAGGTTGTTGCATATAAATCTCATCATGCAAGCCTTCATGTAAGAAAGCTGTCTTGACATCCTTCTAATAAATGTCAAAATCTAACCATGCAACCAAGGCTAAAACCAAATGTAGGATAGTCATCTTCACTACAAGAGAGAAGAATTCATTAAAGTCAATACCATGCTCTTACTTAAAACCCTTATCAACCAATCTAGCCTTATACACTAGCTTGGGGAGTTATGGGATACTCTTTAACTTGTACACCCACTTGCAAGGCAAATCAGGCTTTGCATTAGGCAAAGGAACCAAATCCCATGTATGATTTTTTTGTAAGGAGTCATAGTCTGACTACATGGCCCTCTTCTTTCTTCTTTTCAACATCTTTGAATTTGGCTTTCAAACCACTACAGAGGGGGAGATATTCCGTTCTGAAAGTATCAAAACTCATTCTTCTTAGGATCGTTGTTGTGCCATTAAAATAATGCCAGCTTCTAAGGGTTTCAACCGTGTATGTTGTGAAAAACACTCTGTCTACCAACTTCCAGTGGGTTGCTAATTCGACAAACAGAAGATTGTATGTGCACCAAGCATCCCAAGTATCTTGCTGTTGAGCATCCACGAACAAATCCCAACTCTTTTCCTTATTATTTTCGTGAACCTCCACAGACCATGACTCCTGAAGCTTCTTCACGATCTCCCACTTGATGATGTCTGGAAACTTCTCAATGAATACCAAATCTTCCATAGATAGTCATTTTCTCTACTTCTGCTCTTCAGTTTGTTCCCAAAAAAATTTCCACCAAGATGCAAGTTTATGTTGCTTCAACAGGAAGAGGAAACAGTCCACCGCATAGAGCATGCATCATGATAGTAATATGTTTTTGCCATTGTGGGATGAACTTCTTGTGGAAAGTGGCTTTGATAATGAGAATCTCCAAATCTTCAGTGAAAGAAGGAACTTTGCAAACATCCATTGAATTCTTATTTTCTTGGCAATGCTATTTCTTTCATTTTCAGCCTCTTCTTCTGCTTGTTGTTGATGGCAAGTTTCCCCGGCTGGGCACAAAAAACATGGAGCCCCTAGAGGAATACCAAGGAAAAGGGGATTCTACTACAAGAAAATCTATCTTGTAACATCAAGAAGCTTTTATTTCATTCTTTTGATGACCAAAACAAGGAAAACAGCAAATCTTCACGCAACATCATAGTAGATATCTCCCACGGATTTGGTAGAATCAACCATAATCTTCAACATCTTCATAGAATCCATCAATAGAACAAAGAACATAAAAGAATACACCATTTTTGAATGGAAATCAATCACATAGTATTCATATTCAATATCTTCATAATTTTCTCTCTTCAGCAGCTACTTCTTCCATTTGTTTTAGCTCTTTTGAACTTAGATTCATCCTTTCCAAAAGTTAGAAAAATTTTCCAAAGTCACACATACATTCTACAGAACACTTACAAAAGTTCTACAGAACAGAATAGAATAGGAACAGAGCAGAGACAGAGCACGTACAGAGGCTCTACAGAAGGTTTATAGAGAGTTACAGAAGGTCATCAGAGAATAGAAAATCCTCATAACTCATAGTAAAACCATTCCAAACTATAAAAAACTATTCAATAATCTTTCAAAAGATTTCAACCTTCATCAATCATCAATCCATGCTTCATACAGAAGAAAATCAGAACAAACAGAAGCTATATAGAAGGTATCAGAACCAATCAGAACCTCAACAGAACCTATCAGAATATCACAGAGCTTCATATTTTCACTAAGAATCATCATGAGCTTCCAAAACATAATCAATATCATCCAAAGAACTCTCAAACACTTCCATTAACAACCATACATCACTCTAAATCTATAAAAAATAAATCATTCAGACCTCAAAAACAACAAAAATCAATAAAAAATTCAGTCTTTTTCCACTCTCAACAAAACTAGAGCTTTCAAAGGGAATAAAAACCAAAAATAGGCATATACTTGTCCAAAAAAAATAAAATTTTACAAGGAAACTCTAAAGTCAAAAAGGTGTCTCTAGGTAAAAAATAATCTTAAAATATGATGTGTACATCATTTTATATCTTTTTTAACTTTTGCCCTTTTAAGAAGCAAGAATGAGAATAATTCTAATATATTTTAATTTTGAAAAGTCATGAGAGCATTAAAGAGTTGTATATGAATGATTGGTTCCATTTTTAGAGAAAATAGATTTGTGTTTTTTAAGTTATAAGAATTTTGAGAAAAAGTGATCTTATCCTATAGTTTGGGAATAAAATAATAGGTGAAATCTATTGAAAATACAAATATGAGATTTGCCTCATTGTAGAAGCTCTCTTATTATAATATTATTTTGGAATCTCTTTTTAGAGAGAGAGAGGTGAGAGAAACCCCTTAAGGAGAAAAAAAGAGAGTCCTATTTCTCCTAATGTGACCTTGAAATGAAGCCATAGTTATTTGAATGGGAGAGCTCAGATTACAAGAGAAGACAAGGACTTAAGCCAAAATTCCAATGTCACTAGGGCCAATGGTAAACATAGCAATAACGCCCTTTGTGGATCTTGGATTACAAGAGAACACACCAATTTCAGACGAAATGGGCAGAAGCAAGAGCTATGAGAAAGAATGAAGCTGGAATGAGTGCCAATTTCCTATGGGAGCAACTAATCTCACAATTCAGTTGTCCAATCGAATTGGTTATAGCGACCAGAGCACACACTTGATTAATGAAGTGATTGTGCATCTTCTATCCACCTTTCTAATTATCCATCAGAAGTCCTCGCCATACTACCCTCAGGCAAAGGGCCAGGCGGAATCTACAAATAAAATTCTAGTAAACGTCCTGACCAAGGTAGTCTCTGCTTTGTGCACTGCTGGGATAACAAGTTGATGGCAACCTTGTGGGCTTACCACACAGCCTATAAAATGGCTCTAGGCCATATGCCTTTTAGATTGACCTATGGAATTGAAGCAATTTGAACAGGGAGACATAGTGCTCTTATATTTTGTTAAGGGACATAAATAGAAAATGAAGTTTAAAGGTCTAGGGAGGCGATCAAGGTAAGGGTGTTCTTTGATGTGCTCTTCCATGGGTTGGCCACAAATATTTGTTAACACCCTATACGAGGTTGGAGCGATATAAGTTGGGTCATACTCCGATGTCTTGATTGCGCATTGTTGCTCAATGTTGGTCATTATTTGACATCCTTCGAGTTCCCATTGCAATCGAAGAGTGTACCAGTTCCGTAAGAATGGGGATTTGGTTTCAGCAAGCTTTTTCAACTCCTCGATTTTTTGGTCAGTGATAGCAGAAGTAGCTCACTTATTGTATGATGTAATGAGGCGTTGGTTGATGACTTCCTCTCTAGATATCTCAGTGTTGTTGAGTAACTCTGTAGAGCAACTGAGTGGGCTGCTTTGACAAATGCAATTTTGAATGTGTCCCATGAATAAGGCATTGTACGAACTTCAGTTGCTAAGAGCTATTGCAACATGTCCAAGTCCAAGTGGTCATAGCCCTTAGCAACTGAAGTTCTAAGCATCTAAGGCAAGAAATCACGTCGTCCCCTGTGTCTTTGGCTAGATCTAAAGCCAGTGTCAAGAATGATTTCCACTCATAGGAGGGTCTAAGGCCTATGGGTAGTTGGGTTTTGACAGAATTAGAGAGTTTGGCAGCAGATGCTTGTGGTTTCAGTTGTTCTTGAGATTGCGGTTGGGTCCTTTGCGCAACGGGCTGGGACTAGATTGCTAATGGGGCACTGCTACTTGCGGATGTGGCTTCTTGAGTCTTGGTAGAGTTATGTGGTACTGGTTTGGGAGTAGCATGCTAAGATTTGGGCCGATAGACTTGGTCGGTCTTCATGGGCATAATTAGTTGTGAGTCTATGGGCTTGGTGTCTCGAGGCTTATGCAGCTCTAGGCCTTGACATGTTGTATGGCTAGGTATGCTTAAGCATGAGGGCGGCATTGATCAGTGCCTTTGGCTGTTTTAGCCTTAGGGATCCATATCCAAGCATTACCCTCATAATAACCTTGCACTTGCAATAGGGTCTTAGGAACCCATTGCGGCTTGATCGTATGTCACTATCTGTAGCTTTGTCTTAGCCTCCTAGGTTTTGAGGTTTTGTTCTTAGCCTTGCAAAGGTGTGGCCGATTGCTCCTCGGTGGCAAGCTCTGATGTTTAGGTACCCATATAAACTAAGGTTCATGGGCATTGGCTTTCGCCTTAGCGGGTTGCTAGCATAGACTTTCTCGCATATGAGCACATGAGTAGCTAGAAGTCGAGTTTTCGAGAGGCATTCAAGTTCAACTAGTCGTTCCATCCATGCCTCCTTCCCTTCCTATTGTTCGTGAAGTGCGATCCTCAAGCTAAGAACAAAGAACTCTACAGGTAGAATTGCTTCAATTCCATAGGTCAACCTAAAAGGCATCTAGCCTACAGACGTTTTATAGGCTATGCGGTAAGCCTACAAGGTTTCCATCAACTTGTTATCCTAGTCACTACGCGAAGCAGAGACTACCTTGGTCAGGACGTTTAGTAGAATTTTATTTGTAGATTCGGCCTGGCCCTTTTCCCGAGGGTAGTATAGCAAGGACTTCTTATGATAATTAGAAAGGTGGATAGAAGTTGCACAATCACTTTATTAATGAAGTGTGTGCCCTGGTCTCTAACCAATTCGATGGGACAATCGAATCGTGAGATTACCTGCTCCCATAGGAAATTGGCACTTGTTCTAGCGTCATTCTTTCTCGCAGCTCTTGCTTCTGCCCGTTTCGTTAGATAATCAATGGCTACAATGATGTACTTGGCTTGGGAGTATTGTGTCACACTAGTGGATAAAGTCAATTACCCATTTCTCGAAGGATTTTTGTGCAATTATTGGGGTTAGCTCCATCTCAACCTTGCGAATCGAGACCTTTTTCCACCGCCCACTAACACTCATCACAGTGCTTAACGAATTGTGCAGCATCCCAAAAAAGTGTGGGCCACCACAGTTGAGACTGCACCACCTTGCGGGCTATCGTATCTCTACTAAAGTGTCCTCCAATGATTCCATTGTGTGCCTCTGAGAGCACATCGTGCATCTCATGCTTGCATATGCATCTACGCAAAAATTTGTCTTGCTCTAGCCTATATAGCTGGCATGCTATCAACTAATAGGGTTGGATCTTGAGGATAAGTCGCCTAAGTCAGGCTTTATCTATCGGTCGTTCAGATAGTCCATGCTCAAGCACTTGGGCTATGTCATCTGCCCAATATGGTGTCAAGTCGGCTCGAAATAAATCTCTCTCACTCGATAGGCTAAACAAGTGTGCATCTAGCAACTCATCGACGATGCCTTATCCAACGGCCTCTCCTATGGGGATGCATGACATGTGGTCGGCCATGTAGTGCTACTTTTCTTTTCGTACAACCACGGAGAAGTCAAATTCTAAAAGCAGAAGGAGCCATCAAGTTATGTGTCCTGTAGTAGAAGGTTTGTTTACTAAATATAGCAAGGCTTGATGGTCCACAAAGAAAGTGAAAGGCATGGCTAATAAATAATGTCAAAATTTATTCATGGCAAATACCATGCCGAGACCTACAACACTGCCCCGCAGCAAATTTCAGAACATCAATATGCACATGGAAGGTAATGGTCCAATCTAGGGCTCGTAGAATCGGTGTTGTAGTCAGAGCCTTTTTCAATTCCTCATATGTGCGTTGGCATTCTTCAGTCCATTCGGATATAATCAAAAATTTGCACAGAGGTCTAGCAATCAATGCATAATTCGGCACAAACCACCGATAATACCCCATATGTCCTAATGTTGAGTGTTGAAATAACTTGTTTTTTGGCTAATTTTTGTTGTTTTTGAGGGCTAAATGGTTGATTTTATGAGATGATTGATTGGTTTGGAAGTGGTTTGAGAGTGTTTTGGATGATATTGATTATGTTTTGGAAGTTCATGATGTTTATTAATAGAGATGTGATGTTCTGATAGGTTCTGATTGGTTCTGTATACCTTCTATATAGCTTCTGTTTTGTTCTGATTGTCTTCTGTAAGGAAGGATGGATTGATGATTGATGAAGATTGAGATCTTTTGAAAGCTTATTGAATGGTTTTTGAGAGTTTGGAATGGTTTGAGTATGAGCTATGAGGTTTTGATGACCTTCTGTAACCTTCTGTAGAGCTTCTATCTCTGTATTGTCTCTGTACTGTAGCTGTTCTGGTACTGTAATGTGACTGTTCTGTATGTTTCTATATGTGTTCTAATGGATGAGAGTGTAGCTTGGGAAAGTTTTCTAGCCTTGGAAAGAGGTGAATACAAGTGCAAAAGAGCTAAAAGAAGTGAAAGAAGTAGCTGCTGAAGACTCAAGTAAAGACTGGAGTGAAGTGACAGTAGTGAGCTATGAAAGGACACTGTAGTGGCTCTGGTGACTTTTCATATCAGACATACCTCTTGGGAGGGGTATCCACAACCTAAGAAGGATTATTGAGAGTGATTTTGAGACATTGTAGTGAGGAGATGATATATTATTGATAGAGAGAGAGAGAGAGAGAGTCAGAGATAGCAAATTCTACTAAAATAGAGTGATTGTATGTGAGAGATTGAGAGAGAAGACTATGAAGATATTGAAGATGAATACTATGTGATGTGTTTCCATTCAAAGATGGTGTATTTCTTTGCTTTCTTTGTTCTATTGATGGATTTTGTGAAGATATTGAAGAATATGGTTGATTCTATCAAATCCCTGGGAGATCTACATGATGCTGCATGAAGATTTGTTGTGCCTGGTGTTCTTTTCTTCATTGTGATCATATAAAACCTAATAAAAAAGCTTGTTGATGTTACAAGATAGATTTTCTTACAAGACAATTCCCTTTTCCTTGGTGTTCCTCTTGGGACTCCATGTTTTTGGTGCGCAGCCGGGGAAACTTGCCATCAACAAGCACCAGAAGAGGCTGAAAATGAAGGAAATGGCATTGCCAAGAAGAGAAGAATTCAATGGATGTTTGTAAAGTTCCTTCTTCCACTGAAGAGTTGGAATTTCTCATAACCAAAGCCACTTTCCACAAGAAGTTCATCCCACAATGGCGGAAACACATCACCATCATGATGCATGCTCTATGTGATGGACAGTTTCCTCTTCTTGTTGAAGCAGCAGAAACTTGCATCTTGGTGGCAAACTGTTTGGGGACAAACTGAAGAGCAGAAACAGAGAGAATGACCATTCATGGAAGATTTGGCATTCATTGAGAAGTTTCCATACATCATCAAGTGGGAGATTGTGAAGAAGCTTCAGGAGTCTTGGTCTGTAGAGGTTCAAAGAGACAAGAAGGAAAAGAGTTGGAATTTGTTCGTAGATGCTCAACAGCAAGATACATGGGATGCTTGGTGCACTGACAATCTTCTTTTTGTCCAATTAGCAACCCACTGGAAGTTGGTAGACAGAGTGTTCTTTACAACATACACTGTTGAAACCATCAGAAGCTGGCATTACTATGATGATGGCACCACCACAATGCTCAGACGTATGCATTTTGACACCTTCAGAACCGAATACCTTCCTCTATGCAGTGGCATGAAAGCAGAATTCAGGGACGTTGAAAAGGAAGAAGTAGAAGAAATGTTGGCAAGACAGTCCTCCAGAGACTGAAGCCTTCTGTTAACCCTCTGTGGAGCACTAACAACATAGTGGAGCCAGCCCCCTGATGAATGACACAATAAAGAGGCAAGTGTTAGAACGAGTCCAGAGGTACGTGAGAAGAGAGAAAGCAAAAATCAGAGCCGAGAATGAGCTCGCAGCAGAAGCCGCCTTTGACGCCCTTGCAGAACTCTTTACAGAAGTCACAATGGCACATCAAGCCCTTCCTCCTCCTACTAGAGGTCCACTTCCAAGCCAGATCCATCCTGGAAATATTGATGACAGGCCAGTGAATGTAGTCCCGTTGCCAGTTTTTAAGGGAGAGTACAATGAAGACCCCGATCTTCATGTAGCAGAGTTTATGGTCGCATGTGTGGCTAACAATGCTAGAACCCCTGAGTATTGGTTATTCCCCGCCACTTTCAAGGGCGCAGCATTTCAATGGTATGAGAGACAAGCAGCAGGAACTTTTGGCATATGGGACGACCTGAAGTTGGCCTTCCTCACTAAATTCAGGCGTGAAGGTTTTGAAGAGCGGATGCGAGAGGAATTTATGAACCTAAGTCAGTCCTCTGGAGAAAGAGTAGAAGCTTATGTCTCACGAATGGAATCCATCCTGAAGAGATGGACTAACCATAATCTAGATGATGGCATTCAAAAGGGGGTGTTTCTCAGAGGATTACAACCAGAAGTCCGTAAGTTTGTGGAGCTGCAAAGACCAGCCACATTGCAAGCTGCAACAGAAGGTGCAAGACTGTACGATGAAGTGGAAGCTAGATTGGCGATGAATCCATGAAGAGGAGTCCTACCTCCTCTGATGCTAGGAATGATGTACCCACCAAATGCAATCCTAGGGACAGTCCCTTACCCCTACCAACAGATGCCCCCAGTATCACAGTACAGTGCACCAAATCCACAGTGGCCACAATCCATGCCTCAAATGATGGTTCAACCACAACAACAATGGTCCCAACCAATTTCCCCAATGCCAAGTCAGCAGCAACCTTGGAGCCCTACCAAACTGGAGCCAACAGCCACCAACAGTTCAAACAGGAGCTCTGAATTAGAATCAGAACAGAGATCCCTCTACACCAACCCAACCTGTTTATGCAGTGATTACAGAGACTCCTCAAAACCCTACTGCCAGTATCTGAGGAGGAGAAAGCTTGAAGGATTACTTATCTAACTCAGTTGCAAATATCAAAAAGAAGTTGATGGATGTGATTACAGAGCAACTACAGACACTGAAAGTGAATACCGACAGCATATCCAATGTTGCAGGAGCAAGAAGAGATGTGATGCGGTCAAATACTTGGTGTGGTAAGTGTCATCAAGCAGGCCATTTAGCCACTGAATCTACACGAAAACCAACCATCCTTGGAGCTTTCTGTTCCTACTGTTTACGGAAGAACCATACAGAGGATATTTGCTCTCTGAAGGAGATGCATAATAGGAGAAGGAAGGAAGAGGACGCAATATTCAACTTGCTAGAATCCAAAATGACAACACAGGATATTGGACCCAAGCTTAGAGAGTTTGGTCCTAATTTCGGACCCAGAAGATTTCCATCCCAAAGGTACAGAGGAAGACAGTCTGGCGGTGGTCAGAGATCAAAAGTGGAGTGTTATAGATGCGGAGAAAAGAGACACATTTCACCAAATTGTCCAAATCCCAGAAGGTCAGTGGATTACAAGCCCTTATGCAGTCGATGCAAAGGAGAAGGCTACACTGCAAAAGACTGTCCAAGCCCAGCCCTAGTGAAAAACAGTGCTACTGATAGTCCGACCAAGGCACAAGAGCCTACCTCCAATTTAGTGGAATTGGAAGTTGCTGCCATCACACGTGCAAAGAAGAAGGAACCACCTATCCATAAAGAAAATAATCCTCCTACCAGAACAGTGAAGTTCAAGCTTCCACCAGAAGAACAGAACAAAACAGAGCCTGACAGTGCCGTACAGAGCACTACATTGCCACAGAGAGTTACAGAGACAGTTCTAGAGACAGGACGAGAGGTCTAGGAGATAGAAGAGGAGGAAGTGCCACAAGTGGCAGAAGAAGTTTCCATGATGCCTCTGTTGGAAGAAAGAGGGAAAATGAAAATGGGTGTTGCCCCATTCCCTAACCGGTTAGAGAAGCTAGTGGATCCTGTTAAGGAATACGATCTGGTCAGAGATCTAGATACCTTTAAACCAAACCTCACATTCTGACAATTATTGATGCTGTCTCCCAGTTGCCGAAAAAGGTTCAAAAGTATACTGACAAGAAGATGTGGCTTAAGGATTGCTCCCTCAACAGTAACAAAGTCCAACAAAACTCCAGAGCCTGTCAAAGAAGTGGACGTGGCTAATGCCTTCCTAGATCCGGGTACCCCAGAGACTAGCGTGTGGATAGAAGGCTGCTTTATTGCAAATGCACTGATTGATGGTGGTTCATCAATGAACATTATGAGGGATGTGACAATGAAGGATCTAGGCCTACAAGGTGTGCAACCAACCCAATGGCTCATAAGATTGGCGGATCAGAGCAGAATCAAGCCTTTGGGTATTCTCCCATATGTGAAGACTATAGTGGCTGGACAAGATTATTGGCTAACCTATCTGGTAGTGAAGCCAAACTCTTATGGTACATCCTACCCTCTGTTACTGGGCAGACCATGGCTTTTTGAAGCCAGAGAAAGGACGGATTGGTTCAAAGGAACCTTGACCTTGGGTAGAGGACCCAATAAAGTGGTGCTGAAGCTATATGGTTCTCAAAAAGGACATGGATCCACCTCCTTGGAGTTATCTTCTGACTCCCCTAATGAGGCTACAGATGGCACATCAGCAGACGAAGATGCTGTCAAACAGATCCTTCCCAAGAAAACAGTGGCACGTTCCTTAACAGTGGATACTGTAAGCCAACTCCCAAAAGATGCAAAGCCATTATCAATGGGTGAATACTTCCTGCCTGAACCAGGAACGATTTTCGAAATCACTTCTGACAGTGAGATAGAAGCATGGATGTACTACTCTCCCTGTTACATGGCCATAGCAGAGACAGAGACAGAGGCAGAAGATGAAGCAAAGAACCTGTTCTTCTCTTATAGAGCTCCTACAGAGACAGAGCCAGAGACAGAGCCAGAGACAGAGACAGAAACAGAGACAGAAGAGGATGGAGATGATATGGAAGAAGAAGGTTATGAAAGCGAGATGGAAGAATCTATCCCACCTGAAGAGGATACATATGAAGGAGAAGTTCCAGAAGCATCAGAAGCAGATGAGCTCATGCTGTGGGACAGAATGGTGATGGTACCATTTGGTCTGGTCAATGGATCTTCTCCTATGCAAAATCTTTATAAGAAATGGGTTAAGAAGAACAAGCCATCTTTCAGCAGTGGCTCTTGTCGTCCTCACCCATCCTTGCCAAGAAAAGATAATGATGATGCACTGTGCCAACAAGCACCAGTCTCACGATTCCAACAGGCATCAGAGGGTCCCTGTTATGTGACATTCCTGGACGTGTCATCAGAAGAGGAGTCTTCAAGCCAAGTGGTAACTGATTGTGAAACCAAACTCAAAACGGCTCTAATCCCATTTCAATATCTCAAGGAGCAACCTAAGTCTCCACCAAAAGAAGAAGTTGGTTCTAGTGGAACATCAGATGAGGACACCACTCCCTTGAAGGAGTCGGGTGGATCTGTATCCAGAAGTAGTCCGCGGGACCTTCATCCGTGAAGTAGAAGGTGAAAGGAAGTTAAACTTTGTGGATGCAGATGGCACTGAACGCCACTTGAAGGTGGGTAGCAGCCTACCAGAGGAGGAGTTGTCAACCTTGTACAACTTGTTGAAAGAGAATTTGGACGTGTTTACTTGGTCCTACAAAGACCTAAAGGGGATTGATCCCACAATATGTCAGCATCATATTGACTTGGAGCCTGATTCCAAGCCAGTACGACAACGACAGAGGCGAATGAACCCGAATTATTCCACATTGGTGAAAGCAGAGCTGTTGAAGCTTCTGGAAGCCGAATTCATCTATCCAGTGGCAAATAGTGAATGGGTTTCACCCATCGTGGTTGTACCCAAGAAGAATGGAAAGCTTCGTATATGTGTTGACTTCCGCAAGTTGAACTCCAAGACGAAGAAGGATCAGTTTCCTATCCCTTTCACAGACCAACTGTTGGACACAGTGGTAGGACATGAGCTTTATTCCCTTCTGGATGGATTCAGCGGATATAATCAAGTGCAGATAGCAGAAGAGGACCAGTCCAAAACAACCTTCACCACAGAATGGGGGACCTACGCTTATCGAGTGATGCCATTTGGGCTCTGCAATGCCCCTGCTACTTTCCAACGAGTCATGATGGCCGCATTCCAAAATCATCTGCACGACTTTATTGAGGTATATTTGGATGACTTCTGTGTCTATAATTTGATCCGTGAACACTGGGGACACCTGGAACAATGCTTTGACCGATGCCAGGAGTATGGGATTTCCCTCAACCCCGACAAATGCATCTTTGGGGTCTCTTCTGGAGTTTTGTTGGGCCACATTGTCTCTGCACAAGGGATATCCACAGACCCTGCAAAGATTGAAAAGATCGCAGCTTTGACAGCACCCACCAACCTCAAACAGTTGAGAGGATTCCTAGGCCATGTGGGTTACTACAGAAGATTCATAGCCCATTTTGCAACAAAGGCAACCGCCTTGCACAAGCTTCTGAGGAAAGATACAGAATTTGTTTGGACGGAAGAATGTGACAAAGCCTTCACCACTCTGAAGCAATGTTTGATTTGTTGAGATATCGAGCTCCACTCGTGATACGCCAGGGTGACCGTTGTGTATTTATGTCACCGACTTGTCAGTTGCAGATGCGGTTGGTACACCGCCCCTGAATAATAGCTACATGATAGCTATCCTTATCTACTCTAGTTCGTGGCTCAGTTAGTATGCCACCTTAGTTAGTTGAGTTTGGTTTGAGACCCATATAGAGGGATCTTCTATTTCTTTTGTACTTGAGTTCTTTTGGCTTACACAACTAAGAAGAGGAAAACTGTTTTCAGCCTCCACCCTTGTGTGTCTTCCCCCATTGTGCAAGCAAGAAAGCTTCAAGTGAGACTCCTTCCTTCTCTCCCACAATCTTGACATGGTATCAGAGCCTTGTTCGTGGTAAGGAGCTCAAGAAAGCAAGCCAAGCTCGCGGTGTTCTGGTAAGAGGAGCAGTGTTGCTTTCATTTTCTGTTTTGGGAGCAGATCTCTGTAGGTAGCACAGCCAAAAATTGCAGGAGTGCATTGTCTCGGGTTGAGATGCCCTTTGCGGTGAAGCAAGAGGGCAGTATATGCGACCCTGTTTTTTTGATTTGAGGCCATTTCGGGGCCTGTTTTGGAGGCGGAAGTTTTATGCACGCACTCAGGAAAAGGCTCAGTTTTATGCTGTTTAGCCACTGTTCTACAGGTCGGTGAAAAGTTACTGTAGAAATTGCATCGTATGCTTGTGCGTAGAGACATTGGGAGTTTTAGAATCATCCTTGGTTCCTGTTTATGCAAAATCGTCACTAGGAAGTGACTGTGTGGTCAAATACCACTTTCGCCAGTTTTGCAGATTTGCCCTTGTGAGGGTGAAGCTGAGTTTTTGCAGTGACAGAATTTTTTGCAGTGTTCTGTAATGGCATCTGATTCTCTTTCACAGATTGTCACTGAAAAGCTTGACAAGAACAACTTCCAAGCATGGAAGTTTAGAATGATGAATTTCCTTATGGGAAAAGGATATTGGGAATTCGTTGCAGGAAATGAAGAAGAACCAGTTCTTCCTGATATTCCCAATCAACAGCAAATGCAGGCATTCAAAACATGGCATGAGAGAGCCAGGAAAGTTATGTATTGACTGTCTATCAGTATTTCAGACTCTATGATTGTGCATATTCAGGATGCAAGTACGCCAAAGGAGGCATGGGATACTTTGTCAAAAATGTATAGCACAAATACGCAAGCCAGGAAAATGCAGCTCAAGCAAGAGTTGCATAATGTGCAAAGAGAAAGTATGAGCATCAACGACTACCACATGAAGGTGAAGAAGATTGCAGATGCACTTGCTTCCATTGGGTCGCCAGTGGAAGATGATGATTTAGTTTCCGTGACCTTGAATGGTCTAGGAAAGGATTATGCACAGTTCCGAACATCCATTTCCGTCCGTGAAAGATTTCCTGATTTTGAGGAGTTGATTGCTCTTCTAATTTCTGAGGAGCAGAGAAATGGTGGTGCATCTTCTTCAGGAGAAACTTCAAAAGAAGCTGTCTTCTACTCAAATGCTAGAAGAGGTAGAGGCAGAGGTAGAGGAGGCCGATTTGGAGGCCGTGGCAGAAATCAGAATATGTAGCAAACTCAAGAAAACCAGTCCTATGGAGGAGGACGTGGTAACTCTAGAGGCAGGGGGAGCCAAAGAGGTCGTGGTGGATGGCAAAGAGGTCAAAATGCAAACAGTAATGTTGAATGCTACTACTGTGGTAAAATGGGTCATATGGCTAAAGACTGCTATAAAAAGCAGAATGACATCATGAATGGAAAACTGCAACAAGGGAATTATGCATCTTCTAGTAGACAGGGTGATGACAGAAATGAGCATCTGTTTATGGTGTAGCACATGAACAATTCTGTGACAAATGCAGAAGAAAGCAATGATGTATGGTATGTTGACTCAGGTGCATCAAACCACATGATAGGTCATGCAGAATGGATGGAGGATGCAAGGAAAATGGAAAAACCAGGATTTGTGGAGACTGGTGATGATACTGCACATCCTATTGTGCAGATTGGAAAAATTCCCTTGTCTATGCAGGATGGGAAAAAGAAATACCTGTCCGATGTATTTCATGTCCCGAATATCACCAAGAATCTGGTTTCTGTTGGTCAAATGGTTGAACAGGGCTTGCAGGTCAGATTTAATCCTCATGGATGCTTTGTTGAGGATATGAAAAATAAAGGTCGCTTGATAGCAAAAGGAAAGAAGAAGGGCAGAATGTTTACATTGGATGCAGACATGTCTGAATTGAGTGCAGCAATGTTTGCACATGGGACCGGTGTAGTTGCAGATATTGATATCTGGCATAAACGCATTGGTCATGTTAATGTACAACGACTTAAATCAATGCAGGCCCAAAATATTGTTGCAGGTTTGCCGAAATTCAAGGTTGCAGAAATGCATAAGGTATGTGAAGCCTGTCAGTTTGGAAAACAGGCAAGGAAACCATTTCCTAGACATGTTCAAGAGAGTAAGAAGCCATTGGAATTAATCCACTCTGATGTGTGGACTACTAAAGCTGCATCTCTTGGAGGCTGTCATTATTTTGTCAGTTTTATTGATGACTACAGCAGAAAAGTTTGGGTGTATTTTATGAAAAAGAAAAGTGAAGTTTTTGGGCATTTCAAAACTCTTAAAGCTATGGTTGAAAAAGAAACAGGCCTGCAAGTAAAATGCCTAAGGTCAGATGGAGGGGGAGAGTACCTCTCAAATGAGTTTGCAAGGTTCCTGCAGGAGCATGGCATAAAGCAACAATATTCATGCAGTCATACCCCATAGCAAAATGGAATTGCAGAAAGAAAAAACAGGCATATTGGAGAGGTATCTCGTGCCATGCTTAATGAAAAAGACCTGCCAGATTTTTATTGGGCTGAAGCAGTTGCTACAGCAGTCTACATAATGAACAGGACTCCCACTGCAGCAATACATGGAATGACTCCAGAGGAGAGGTATACTGGTAGGAAACCAGATATTTCTCATTTGAAATTTTTTGGTTGCATTGCCTATGTACATATGCCAGATGAGTTGAGATCCAAGTTGGATCCAAAAGCTGAGAAGTGCATCTTTATTGGTTACTCTCTGCAGCAAAAAGGGTATAGATGCTATAACCCTTCTACTCGTAAGTTTACAGTGAGCAGAGATGTTGTTTTTGATGAGATGAGTAGCTGGTATAAACTAGTAAATGTGATTGATGATGTAGATGCACAAAATGGTAATATTGCACAGAATTCACAGCAGCAGTCACAACATATTAGTGGACCTGGAGCGTCCTCTAGCAGTGGTTCACATTCTTCGCCATGGACAGGTAGATTGAGATCAGGAGAATCTTCTGAAGGCAGCGCAAATAGTGGTATGCAGGTATCACAAAAAGGAAAAGAGAAGGTAGATCAGCCCATGTTTGATGTGAATGCAGGTCACTCTTATGTGGATGGTGAATCCAGTGGCTCAGAACAGAGCATTGATGATGAGTTGGGTATTCCTTCTATTGTTACACCTGGAGTAAGGAAGACCAGGGATGTTTTAAGAGCACCTGGGAGTGAACCCACTTTGCGCAAGTCTACCAGAGTTAGGTATCCTGTGGATAGGCTGAAATATGATGGATTTACAACCATTCACTATGCATATATGGTCAAGGTGATACAAGAACCAGAACCCACTTCTTTTGAGCAAGCCATGGGAAAAGAAAAATGGGAGAAAGCCATGGATGAAGAAATGGATGCCTTGGAAGCAAATGCTACATGGGAATTGGTACCTTTGCCTAAAGGTAAGAATGCAATTGGCTGTAAGTGGGTTTATAAGGTGAAGCACAATGCAGATGGTTCTGTGAACAGATACAAGGCAAGATTAGTGGTCAAGGGGGATGCACAAACATATGGCATTGACTATGAAGAAACATTCAGTCCGGTTGCAAGGATGGCAACCGTAAGAGCAGTCATTGCTATGGCTGGATCAAAGGGATGGTCTTTACATCAGATGGATGTAAAGAATGCCTTCTTGCATGGTGATTTGCAAGAAGAGGTCTATATGGAGCAGCCACCAGGTTATGTGCATGCTGTTCATCCTGAGTTTGTTTGCAGGTTGAAGAAAGCCTTGTATGGCTTGAAGCAAGCACCTAGAGCATGGTCTGACAAGATAGGACAGTATCTTGTCACTATTGGCTTTCAGATTTCCAAGGCAGATTTCTCACTTTATGTGAGAAAAACAGAGAAAGGTATTATGCTACTTGTCATTTATGTTGATGATTTGATTATGACAGGTGACAGTGATGAAGATATCCTTCATGTGAAAATGCTATTGAAGCAGAAGTTTGAGATGAAGGATTTGGGAGAGCTGCATTATTTCTTGGGCATTGAGGTGATTAGATCACCAAGTGGGATACAGCTCTTGCAGAGGCAGTATAGATTGGACATGCTGTCCAAATATGGGATGACAGGCTGTAAGCCTATTTCAGTTCCTTTGGAGCAGAATGTGAAGCTGAGCACAGATGCAGGTGAGCTTCTGGAAGACCCTACTATGTACAGACGCATAGTAGGAAGCTTGATTTATATGACTATTACCAGGCCAGATTTGAGCTATGCTGTTGGATTGGTAAGTCAGTTTATGCAGGCTCCAAGGAAACCGCATCTGGATGCGGCTAGACGCATACTCAGGTATGTGAAGTCCACATTGCAGTATGGACTATTTTATGAGACTGGGGTTCAGATACAGTTGCATGGATACACTGATGCTGATTGGGCTGGTAGTATTTCTGATAGACGATCTACCAGTGGATATGTGTTCTCTTTTGGGAGTGCTGCAGTCACTTGGAGCAGCAAGAAACAGCCAGTTGCCTTGTCGAGCACAGAGGCTGAGTACAGGGGTGCAGCAATGGCTGCATGTGAGGTAGCTTGGTTGCATAAGCTACTTTATGATATGCATCAGTCTACAGATGGGCCAGTTGTCATTTATTGTGACAACATGAGTAGTATACACTTGGCAAATAACCCAGAGAAGCTGCGCAAGTTCAGAGACCTGCTTGGTGTGCAGGAATTGGGATTGAGCTCGAGGGGAAGTGTTGAGATATCGAGCTCCACTCGTGATACGCCAGGGTGACCGTTGTGTATTTATGTCACCGACTTGTCAGTTGCAGATGCGGTTGGTACACCGCCCCTGAATAATAGCTACATGATAGCTATCCTTATCTACTCTAGTTCGTGGCTCAGTTAGTATGCCACCTTAGTTAGTTGAGTTTGGTTTGAGACCCATATAGAGGGATCTTCTATTTCTTTTGTACTTGAGTTCTTTTGGCTTACACAACTAAGAAGAGGAAAACTGTTTTCAGCCTCCACCCTTGTGTGTCTTCCCCCATTGTGCAAGCAAGAAAGCTTCAAGCGAGACTCCTTCCTTCTCTCCCACAATCTTGACATGATTGAGGCACCCATTCTGCAACCTCTTGATTGGATGAAAGAGTTCCATGTATACACTGATGCATCTATTGAAGGCTTAGGCGCAGTTCTCTGCCAGAAGGGCTCCTTGAAGCTGGATCAGCCCATCTATTATGCAAGCCGAAAAGTCACTGATAGGGAACGAAACTATACAATGACAGAGCTTGAGTGCTTGGCAATGGTGTTTGCCCTAGAGAAGTTCCGCCACTACCTCCTATCTACCCACTTTAAATTTTATGTGGATCATGAGGCCCTATCCTTCCTGATGAACAAAGCGGATGTGAAAGGACGAATGATGAGATGGCTCCTTCTATTTCAGGAGTTCGACTTTGAGGTAATTACCAAACCTTGTCGTTCCCATGTTCTGGCTGATCATCTGTCGTGTATCCCACAGACTGCAGACGAGGAGCAGGATGATCCAGACCTCCCTGATGCTTCCCTATTCTTGGTAGAAATTGTAACCCCCTGGTATGCAAACATTGCCAATCTACTGGCAACCCAACAATATCCTCTTGGTATTTCTAGTCAGGAAAGGAAGAAGCTTATGTTAGAATCAGCCCCCTACACCCTGTTAGGCAGTGCACTGTACAAGAAAGGCAAAGTTGAAGTGCTCAGAAGATGTGTTGCAGGAGATGAGATTGGGATTGTTTTGAAGGCTTGCCATGACGAGCCATGTGGAGGCCACTTTGTAGGAGAAGCCACAGCCAGGAAGGCTCTGCTCTAGCGGGATACTGGTGGCCTACCATTCATAAGGATGCCTATGATTACTGTAAAAGATGTGATGCTTGTCAGCGAATGGGAAAACCCACCAAGACAAGTGCCATGCCACTGCAACCTATCCTTCCTTTAAAGCCGTTTGAGAAGTGGGGCATCGACTTAATAGGCCCAATCGATCCTCCCACTAGAAGGAAGCAGAACAGATACATCCTCGTATGTACGGATTATTTCACAAAGTGGTGTGCAGCTAAAGCCCTAAAGCGAGAGGATGGTAACAGCGTAGCCCTATTCATGTACGAGAATATCATCACCCGTTTTGGCAGTCCCCTAGAGCTGGTAAGTGATAGAGGCACTCATTTCATTAATAAAGTCATGGAAGAGTTGACAGAGTTGTATAAGGTCCGCCATTGCAAGTCCACTCCTTACTACCCCAGAGCCAATGGCCAAGTCGAAGTCACCAATCGCATCCTCTTCTCGATTCTAACAAGAACAATTGCCACACATTGTCGTGATTGGGACGATCGACTTACAGAGGCCCTCTGGGCATACAGAACCTCCCATAAAGCAGCAACTGAACAGACACCCTTCCAGCTGGTGTATGGTACAGAAGTTGTTTTCCCTGTTGAACTGGAATTACCCTCTTTGAGAGTGGCTATTAAAGAGCGTTTGGGAGACGATGATTCACTGCAACGCCATCTCCTGCACCTGGAATTTTTGGACGAAACTCGTAGGATGACTCTACAGTGTATGGAAGCCACGCAAGCTCGACGTAAGGCTTACCATGACAGCTTCATCAAGCACAAGGAGTTCAAAGAAGGTGATTTGGTCCTAGACTATGATTCATGATTTGGCAAGTTTCCCGGCAAGCTTCAACAACGGTGGATGGGCCCATATAAGGTACTTGCCATCAACCCTAATGGCTCTGTCCAAGTGCAGACCGTTGATGCCTCTGATGATCCCTTCCTGATCAATGGATATCGCCTGAAGAAGTACTTCCCTCCTTGGGGATCCTGACAATCATGGTTATCTGATCCTTTCCCTCGTTGGCGCGGCACTGTACTTCTTATGATGCTACTTCTGATAGCCGTTCTTCAGCCACTCCTGATAAGGTGGATGCAACCCTCTGTCCCCTCAATCCCATCTTCCAGCCTTGATCTCTTATCCTCTATTTTCCACCAGCGACAGTGGCGAGGTTGGTTTTGATACATGGTCTTTCTACCATTCCCTTGCTTAATTCGAAGAGAAAAAAAAAAGAAAAAAAAAGAAAAAAAAAACATATCGGTCATGGGAGAAAATGACTTAGGTCCCTGTCATGCCGACCTATTCTTCGAGAAAAGGTGGAAACACCCTCCGGAGTAGGAGAAAAAGAAAAAGAAAAAAGAAAAAAAAATTAGAAAAAAACTGTTATGAGAGAAAATGAAGAAATTCCCTGTTATAGCAGGCCTCGTTCCAAGAAAAGGTGACAAACACCCTTGGGTGAGAAGCTGGCTGTGGAAAAGGTGGCAACACCCAGCAGTCCAAAAAGTGGATTCATCAATTGAAATTTCCAGGATCCAATTCTGCAGCTGCCTCCCTTGGTACGCTGTGTCCTGGGCCTCTCTGTAGAGTGTCTAACTGTCTTCTAGCAGACGCCATGTCCTATCCAACACAACGTTCGATTTGATGGCTACCTCCCTGGGTATGACTCTTCAACAACTGACGACGCAATCTTCATCGACCACCCCTTGAGTGATGTGAGCTTTCATCCTAACCGGATGGGAAAGTGAGTATGGGTTGCCCTCTGTATCTATCAGAGAGTGAGACAGAGGGTGGGGCAAGTGACCAGTCTTTTCCCTTCAAATCAAATGAGAGGTGAGCAATGTGAATGAAGTGTTGCACGCACGGGATGGGCCTCTCAATGCACAAAGCATAATTTGTTTCTGTGCACTGCACTATAAGGCTCCCTGGCCTTCCTTCTTGCATCGTATGCCATCACAAGGTGGGATGCACAGTTGCACCATCAAATGTGCACAAGGCATACAACCTTTGCACAAGTGACTGTGAGGATTACATCAATGGGTTTCAGGACATGGTTGCCCTCATGTATCTATCAACAGAGTGTGAGACAGGGGGTGGATTGAGCGTGACTGGAGTTTCTTCAATCAATTACCGAGAGGTGAGATTGAGGGACGTTACGACATTTGGAGTCAGGTATGTTCCCGTTTCCCTATGCACCCACGGGATGGGTCTCTGTCGTCAACACAAGACACGTCATCCTATTCTGTACACTGCATTGTCAGGATCCCTTGCCTTCCTCCTTGCACTTATGCCAGATGGGTTAGATGCACTAATGCACCATCAACTGTGCACCCTGGCATACTCCCTCTGCACCATTCCCTTGTCAATTTCTCAATCGGGTATGAGATATGGGTTTCAATCATTCTTCTTCGAGTGATATTAGTCATGGGACGAGTGACAGTTCTTTCATTCCATTTAAGTGATTGTGAGTTGAGTGCAATATCCCTCGACATCGACTCGATGCGATTCCTTCAACCAGCTACCTCCCTGGGTGCTGCTGCGTGGTCCCTGCCATGAAGGATGGGTGCTGTGAAGATGCCTTTGTACCTCCTGTTGCAACCAACAACGACACAGGAAGTGCCATTGACAATTAACCTTGATTCTCGACAACATGGGCCAAGTTTTTCTAACCCTACACCTTCGATTTCTCCGTGATGATCATGTTTTAAGTGTGGGGACGTTAGTGGATGGTCTGTTATGTGGTCCTAGGTCCCTGTTGCTCGGTTAACCCTATCCGTTAAGGTCTTAAGTGTGGGGACGCGTCCCTGCGCATCTACATTGTATAACCCTTTGCATATGCCTCAACCTGCTAATGCCTCTATGCCATAACTTTTTTTTACCCTGATGGGGTCCCTTCCCACCCCCCGTCCATTTTTCCCTCACCCTCGGGGCTGTTCCCTTGCAGTTCTCCTTGATTCCCTTATTTTGTTGTCCTGCTATATGAACGCACCCTACGTTCACCGAAGTCCACATCCAACCTTATAGCCCTGTTCCTCCCTTTGACTTGACCATTTTTCCTTTTTATCTACCCCTGTTCCGGTGCACAGTTTTCAAGTTATTCATTTTTGAAGCATTTTGCGCCCATTAGCCGGTTTTCCATGTGAACACGCTTTGCTTGCTTCGGAACCATGATTTGATGTCATAGCCCTGACAACAACTTTCCCCTTGATATTTTTCCTTTTTACTCCGTGTCCTTTTGATGCACGGTTTGTTCAATATTAATTTTGCGGTTTCTCGAGCCTTTTTCGTGCGTCTTTTTGACATTTTTCCATGTGAACCTACCTTGTTTGCGTCGGAATTCCAATTTGATTTGACAACCATGTTCACCATGCCTTCCCCCACCTTCTTCCTTTTTCCTCCACCCTCTTTCGCCTTCTGGATTTGTAATTATTAATTTTTCAATGTGTTTTCGGGCGTATTTTTGGTGTTTTTCGCATGTGAACCCCTCCTACTTTTGCCGGAACTGCATTCTGACGTGACAACCCTGTACCCCCCCTTCCTGCGGACTTTTTTTTAAAAAACTCCGTGTCATTTTGATGCACGGTTCGTCCAATATTAATTTCCGATTTCATTTTCGGGTCTGTTTTTTGGGTTTTTCCCACGTGAACGCATCTTATCTTAGTCGAAACCATGTTTTGACATGATAGGATTGTCGTGCACGTCTTTCTGCACATTTTTTCTTTTTTTTGCACCTCGTTCTGATTTACGGATCTTTCGATATTAATGTTTAATTGCGTTTTTTGATTTGTTTTTTACGTTTTTTGCACGTGAACGCCCTTTACCCCTCGGAACCCCCGTGGCACATTTTCCCTATCTTCCCTCTACCGTCCTGCCCAGTTTTTGTTTTTACGACATTTTGTTTTGACGTTCGGATTGGGCGATATTAAATTTTCTTTATTTTTATGTGTTTTCACGCGACTCGTCCCGCGCGTGAACGCGCTTGTTTTCGATTTTACGCTTCTTAACGCGCCCCGGTTGCGTCCACGTTCCCCGTCCCGACGTTCCGACACCCTTTCAATCCCGTCACGGCAAATTTTTTTACCCTTTTCCTCTCATGGGCCCCCCGCCCATTCTTTCCCATGGACTAACCCCGTGCACCTATAGGCATTCCCCCCCTCCCCCCCCCCCCCCCCCCCCCCCATTTTCCCCCTTTGGGCCCCTGCCCCTTCCCCTATGCCCACCCCACCCTATGACCCCCTTCCCCCCCTACCCTTCCCCCGGGAAACCCCACCCCCTTGGACACCCCCCATGGGCCCCTGCCCATCACGACACCCTACCCTTTCCACCCTCCCATGGGTGCCCTTACCTCCCCATGCCCTTCCCTATCCCCCCCCTACCCCGACCCCTCCCCGCCCTAACTGCCTACCCCTCCCTCTCCCTTCCCTGCGTGTCGTTCCCTCCATCTCCACCTCCTCTCCTTCCCCTTCTGCTCCATCCTCCTCCCCTCCTTCTTCTTCTCCCTCTCCTATTCTTCTCCTCCCTTCTTCCTCCCTTGCTCCTCCTCTGCTCCCCTCCTCTCCTTCCCTTCCTTCCCCTCCCTCTCCTTCCTCCTCACTACAGGTCGCCCCCTCCTCGCCGTTGTGGCCCCCGCTGGACGTTCAGCAGCGCCTGCACGCCGCCTGTGCCGCCTGACGCGCCTCCTGTGGCGCCCTTGCCGCCGCCTGCCAACGGTCGCCCCCTCCTCGCCGGGTGCCGCCTCCTCGTCGACGACGCCTCCAGGCTCATGGTCGCCCTAGCCGCCGACGATGCCCTGTGGTGCCTGCGTCCCGCCTCCCTCCTCGCTAAGCTCCCCGCCGCCCTCCTCTACAGGGCCTTCGCCCGCGCCCTCTGCGGCCCCGCCACGTGGAGCCCACCCAACCGCTGACGGTGCTGCCTCCCGGCCCACCCGCTGACACCGTTGACCTTCTGCACCACCTCCACGCCTTCCTGCCTGCCACGTGCCCCCTGCACACCTAACACACCCCCCCTACCTAAGCCCCCCTTCCCCCCCATTACCCCCCACACACACAACCCCTCCCCCCACCCCCAACCAAGCCCCCCTTCCTCCCCCCACAAACACACCCCCCCACCTAAGCACCCCTTCACCCTAAACACACACCTACACCCACCTAAACCCCCCTTCCCCCCCTGCAACCAAACACAGCTACCCTATCTAAGCCCCCAGTCCCACCATTACCCACCCCACTGCACCCCTACCTAAACCCCCCTTCCCCCCCTTCCCTCACAGCAAACCAAACCCTCTTACCCCACCCAAGCCCCCCATCACACACATAAACACACACACTTACCCCACCCAAGCCCCCCATCACACACATAAACACACCCCCCCATCTAAACCCCCCTTCCCCCCTGCAACCAAACACACAACCCACTACACACCCCCCACACAAGTCCCCTTTCCCACCACAACCACCCCATCCCCTGTAAGCCCCCAGTCCTACTCACAAAACCCCCCTACACCCCTGTAAGCCCCCTGTCCTACCCTGCTGAACCACTAAACCGTAGCACCGCCGACACCCTCAAGACGCAGACACACGCGCAGGTGTGTACGCGCGAGTGCGTGATTGAGATTGCTTGTGCGTATTCGTGTGCCGGATCGTGTGCGGGTGATTGTTCGTTGGTTGCTTACACGTAGCTCCCACGCAACCTATTTCTGGGTATTTTCCCAGTTTTTTAATTCAAACACTCGAAACCTTTAAAAAAAAACCATTGAAAATTTTAAAAAAACATTAAACAACCCTTACAATTCTATAAAAAAAACAAAAAAATCTCAAAAAATTCATACTATTTCTGCAGCAAATTGCACTATTTTTCTAACCTGCAAATTTCAAGAAAAAAAATTCAGACCATTTTCAAATTCAAAATTCTTTTAAAAATACTCAAACAAATGACAAAATTCATTAAAAATGCTTAAAAATTCCAAATTAATTTCCTCAAAATTCCTCAAAATTCCATTAACATTTTTCCTTATTTTTGGCATATTTTCTAAGCTGTCACAATATTTCCTTTCACACCTAAATTCCTTAAACATAAAAACCAAAATCCTTTTTCATTCAAAACACAACCTGAAAAATATTGAAAAAAATCCAGATATTTTTGGATTGAGGAGAGCGCATTCTTTGCATTTACATACACCCACTACCATGTATTTTTCCTTTTATTTTTATTATTTTTTTCAGTTATCCCAAAACCCACGGTTAATTCTTTTTTAAAAAAAAACAACAAAACAAAAAAATGAACCCTAACCACCACCATGGCACGCGCGCTCGTGCTAACCACACCATTTTTTTCAATAAAAATAAACCCGCTCTTCACTTAGCACGCGCTAAGTGCGCTAAAGAGGCACTTTAATATTTTTAATTAAAATGAACCAGCCGTCACAAGCACGCGCTGGCAAAAAAGCGCTCCACCTCACCTTAATTTTTAATAAATAAACTTGCATTTAGAGACCCAGTCTGGGTATCGAAGTCCGGGATTCGAATTAAAGCACCGCTTTAATCTAATAATTGGTAATTAAAATTTTAAGAAGGAACCGTCGTTTTCTTGATAAGGTTTATCACTTAATAAAAATTCACCCATTTCTTAATAATTTATTAAAATAAACCCTTCATTAAATTAATTCCCCCTCATTGCACTTAATTTCCCCTTTTTAATGAACCCAGTTTCGTGGGATGGGTACGCAAAGTCTTCGGAGTTCTCTCCATGGCCAAACACATGTTTATCAAAAGTTGTGGTCTTACTATGTTTGGGTTGTTGTGATGTTTTGGTTCAATTTCTTTGTTACGATTAAGGGTACGGTGTGTAGTTTTTTTTCTTTATTGCCTGATACGGGGATTTGGGTGTTTGTATGATGCATAGCATGAAGCTTTCGGTCGCATATGTTTAGAGGTCATGTCGAATTTTTTCTAGGCTGTGGTTTGCTTGGGGATAGTTGGTCGAGTCACGTTTTATCGTTTTGGTTGCTATCTTATCCTTGGTTTTTTGGTCTGTTGCTCTGCAAGCATTCTCCTTGATTGTCTGTGTTTGTGGTGTGTGTGTATACCCATCTGAATGGTGCCTTCTCACGCTCCTCCCCCTATCCGGTATGTCCCACTAGTCAGTAGGGATTACTCTTCCCTACTCACTTTTGAGCCTCTCACGAAGGCGGGACTCGCTGCTTTTGTGGCTACCTCCTTTCCATTGCTTCCAGAGGATCCATCGATGTGTGATGAGTTTCTGGCCTCCTACAGCAAGAAGTCGGGACTGGTCCAGGGTATTTCTATGACTTTGACACCTCGAGGCCTAGGGAAGGCTCTTTCTCTTCCTTCCAAAGGTGAACCCTTTGTTAGCATTCGCCAGCTTTTCTCTAACGAAGAGATTCTGAAGCTATTATAAAAGCAGACAAGGGAAATGCTGGATATTAAGAAGGTGATCAACTCTTCAGGAGTTTCCTTTTCCATGATCACTAATCCTGTGTGGAAGTTGGTATGCCAGTTTCTCCAAGACAAGTTTATGCCTGCAAAAACGCCATCCCATTACTTGTCCAAAGAGCTTTTCACAGCTTCAAGGATGGTATTGAAAGGAGTAGCTATTGATTGGAGCACTTACCTACTCACTGGTGCGCAGATCGGTCGCAGATAGCTCACGTGGTGAATCCCGGAAGGTCCCCAAGAACAAAGTACTCTACCTTTTTGCACAAAAACCCATGTAAAAGCATGCACGACAAGAGGCAAGAGACAAATTGGGTTCAATCTCCCCCATGCCTTGTGTGAGCGCTTCACAAAGCATGTATTTTATGTATATTTCCAATCTTCATGCTCAATAATAGCCCAATTACAAAAATATGATAAGCTTTTAGCTTTTGAGTTTGCTTTCTACAAAAATAGGAAAATAAAGCTAATGGACAGTGCCCATAGAGTCTGGCACGCCCAATCTCAATGTCCAAATAGAAATAACATATCCGAGCGCATAAGCGCATACAAAATAATAATAAATAATCGATGTCTCAATAGACATAACAAAATATAGGCGTGGCGCCTATCAAAATCTAGTCCAAGAGTCGAAAACCCGCTAGAATCCAATGCTTTCCTCCGCCACTGCTGCTATCTCTACACATCAACTGAAGCATTCACAATCGTTAGTAAAATAATACAATTAAACCGACAAAAGTGAATACCTAGCAGTCTTCAGCTACATAAATAAATCAACTGGTTAGAAATAAATCCTAACCTTAATTTATTACGAGTGCGCACTCTAAACTCATAAACGTTTATTAATTTAATATGCATTTTGCGGAATCACCCGCTATGGAATCACCCATGTACACACTAAATTAATGAAACGCTCGAAAAGGACAGGCGTCCCCATCAACTTCTCGCACAAAGAATCCTCTTTGTGTATGAGCCCCGGACATTTAAGTTTACGGAATCCACCGTAAAACCTCACGGAATCCACCGTGGAATATGCCTCCTGGCATCATACCCCCGGGGTGGGATAGCAATTGACCTCAATTGCTATTAGCTCAATGTGGAGCTAACAGAGTGGGGAAAGCATTTAAGTCTCTAACGTGCATCCATTGTGCTTCCTCTACAGGATGGTTCTTAAATTTCACTAGATATCTAGAATACCTTCGGCCAGTTCTAGTGGTCATGTAGTCAGTGTCTATGATGGCTTCTGATTCAAGTATTTCAGTCTCTTCTTCTAGTAAAGGTGGGTTTTCATAGATAGGGTGGATAGGTAATTGGCCTCTAAATGGTTTCAATAAACTAATATGAAATGTATTATGAATTTTCCAATGAGATGGCAGTTCTAACTTGAATGCATTGTCATTAATCTTATGAATGATTCTAAATGGTCCGTAGAATCTAGGAGCTAATTTGACAACTGGATGTCTATCTACACTTTGCAGTCTACGCTTTTCTATTCTAAGCCAAACATAATCATCAACTTTGAAATTCATAGCTTGTCTTTTCTTGTTGGCTTGTTTGGTATATGATTGTTGGGCTTTAGCAATCATATCCTTGACCTCATCAAAAATAGTGTTATGCATAACAGCAATATCATCAGCACTCTGAATTCTATTAGACAAAGATGCAACAGGGGTAGATAATCTATATCCATAAATAACTTCAAAAGGTGCTTTCTTTGTAGATGTGTGCGGTGTATTGTTATATGCAAACTGTAATAAATGTAAATGAGTATCCCAAGTCTGAGGTTTAGAGATAGTGTATGCACGTAAAAGATCTAGAATAGTGCTATTTGTGGCTTCTGTTTGTCCATTTGTTTCTGGATGAAATGCAGATGAGAAATCAATCTTTGTGCCTAGATTTGCAAACAGTGTAATCCAAAAATTATTACAAAATCTAGAATCTCTATCTGAAATAATCACTTTCGGCAATCCATGGTTAGTAAAATTAGTTTTCAAAAATAACTGTGATGCTTGTGATGCTATTAAAGTTTTCTTACATGCAATGAAATATGCTTGCTTACTAAATCTATCTACAATTGTCCAAATCATGTCATGGTTAGATTTAGTATTTGGTAAACCAGTAATGAAATCCATAGATATATGTTCCCAAGGTTTAGATGGAATAGACAAAGGCATTAATAACCCATACTGTTTACCATGATGTCTCTTTATTCTTTGACAAATCAAACATTCAGAAACGAAATTAGATACATCTGCATCCATATGCGGCCAATAAAAATCTTCAGTTAACATGCGTAATGTAGAAATGATACCTCTATGACCTTGATATGGAGGACAATGAATTTCATTCAAAACAAAAGATCGGAATGGAATAGTAACACACAGTCTCTTTTCAAAGAACATAAATCCATTATTAAATGACAATGAATCAACAGGAATGAAATTATTTTGAACTAATTTTTGCCAATTAGAATGAAAAGTAATATCCTGGTGATATGTGTCTTTCATAGCAATCAAAGAATCAAAAGATATGATAGAAATGTTATGAATTGCAAGTCTTCTACTCAATGCATCGGCAACTACATTTTCTTTTCCAGGTTGGTATTGATGATAGGATGGAAACTTTGAATGAATGAAGCCCATTTGATATGACGGTCAGAAATTTGGGGTTGGCTAAGTAGATGTCTAATGCTTTGCTGGTCTGTCTTTATCATGAATTCTGAACCCATTAAATAATGCTTCCATTGTTTTAATGCTTGTACAACTGCTAAGAGTTCCTTGTCATAAGTGGAATATTTGAGCTCAGAGGGTTTCAGCTTAGAACTAGAATATGCTATTGGATGGTTGTCTTGCATTAATACAGCTCCTATTCCTGATCCGCTAGCATCAGTCACAACTAGAAAGAATGGTCTATTAAAGTCAGGCAATTGTAGAACAGGGGCATTGGTTAATGCACGTTTGAGTAAGTCAAAGGATTTCTGCTGATTTTCAGTCCATTGATAAACAATGCCTTTCTTAAGAAGTTTGGTCAATGGTAAAGCAAGTAATGAGAAATTACGTACAAACTTCCTATAGAAACTAGCAAGACCAAGGAATGAGCGTAATTCATGTACATTTTTAGGAACAGGCCAATGCAATATTGCGTCAATTTTCTTAGGATCAACTTTTATTCCTTCTTTTGATACAATATGACCTAGATACTCTATTTCTGTCTTAAAGAATTCACTCTTGTCAGGATTTGCAAACAATTGATTTTCTTTCAGTAATTGAAAAACTAATGATAAATGCTCATAATGCTCTTTTTCACTTTGACTGAACACTAAAATATCATCAAAGAAAACAATCACACAATACTGATATTTTAGAAAAATACGGTTCATCATTCTACTGAAAGTGGCAGGTGCATTAGTTAATCCAAATGGCATGACTAAGAAATCGTAATGGCCAAACTGTGTCCTGAATGCAGTCTTAAATATGTCGGATCTATCTAGCCTCACCTGATGATATCCAGACTTAAGGTCAATTTTACTAAATATAGAAGATCCTTGCAGTTTGTCCATAAGGTCATCAACTCTAGGTATAGGATACCTATTCTTTACAGTGATCTTATTTAATGCTTGGTAGTCAATACACATCCGATAAGTATTATTCTTTTTCTTGACTAAGAGCACAGGTGCACCGAATGGAGAACTGCTAGGTCGAATTAAGCCTCTATTTAGTAATTCTTCAACTTGACTCTGGATTTCTTTTTGCTCTATTTGATTGTGCCTATATGGGGCTTTGCAAGGTGGTTGTGTGCCAGGTATTAGGTCAATCTTATGGTCTTCTGGACGTGATGGAGGTAAACCTGGTGGTAGGTCTTCTGCAAAACAGTCCTTAAAATATGCGAGAAATTCCTTATGCCTAGGGTGCATATGATTTTCCTTTGCATGCAATTCATTCACCCAAATGAGATATGATTTAGTATTCTTGCGTAGTGCACGTTTTGCTTGAGTATGCGAAAGCAGTGGAAAAATATGAGATGCATGCATACCAAATAATGTAATAGATTTTCCTTGAAAATTAATATTCATTGTGTGTGTGGAATAATCTATATTGGGATTATGTTGGTGTCTCCATGGCATTCCTAGAATAATGTCGCTTGACTGTAATGGGACAACTAAGAAATTTCTTCTTTCAATGTATGGACCAATTTGAATTTCTAAATCTTGAATTTCTTGTGTGCCATTGTACCTAGTGCCTAAAAATGCAGCTTTTATGCGATAGTGCGTAGGTACAGTATGCAATTTTAATTCCTTTACCAATTTTGTTGAAATAAAGTCATGGGTACTACCGTCATCATGCAATATAGTTCTTTCTTTTCCATGCACTATACATTTCATAGTCAACAATGAATGTGAAGTAGGCATACCTGGTAAAGTGTCGGAAGTAGTAGTAGGATCATCCTCATCTTCAATAAAATCTGGCATATCCTCATACTCGTCTTCGTCCATAGCTCCAAGGTAGTTGATATGTGCTGATGGCTTCTTTGAATGACAATTTGCTACGAGATGCCCTGGCTGGTGACACTTGTAGCATACTATTGGTTTGGCTTTGGTCACATTATTTGCAATGACTGGGAGTCTGGGTATATTTGGATTTGCTTGTGGAATAGGCTTAGGATTTGAATTGACAGTGGATGGTAATGCAGGTGGTTTAGGCCAATTCTTGCGGAAAGATGGTGATGAAAAACGACCTGGATTAAACCTTCTGAAATTGGAATTGAATTGTTTAGATCCATAATTACCGTTTGCTTGGAATGGCTGTGGTCGTCGATCTCTTCCGCGTAACTTATCTTCAGTGTCGTGAGCTAAGGAGATGGCGTCTTCAAGGGTAGCAGGCTTGAACATGTTCACTTTAGCGTAGTAATGTCCAAGAAGTCCAGACATGTACTTCCGCTTATGTGTCGTCTCTAGTATGTCTTCAAGCATGCGTAGCTATAGGAGTGCATTCCAAAAACGCTCTGTATACTGTGGAATAGGCTCACGATCGCGCTGTTGAAGTAAATCCCATTGCTTGATAGCCTTCTCATGAAATTGCGGTGGTAAGAAATTTTGCATGAACTTCTTCTTGAAATCTTCCCATGTAGCAGGACATTCTATACTCTTGCGGACTACAGTCCACCAAAGTGATGCTCTGTCTATCAAATGATTAGTAACACACTTGATTTTATCTTTTTCGGGATAAGTTTCCTCATGGAAATAGTCATCAAACTGGCTAATGAATGATAAAACAGTCTTTCCTTCTCTTATGCCATTGAAAGTGCGAAACTTGAAACTTCATTTACTTATCTTGGATTCCTTGCGAATGGTTTGTGCTTCAAGGGTGGCGTCGATGGTATGACGAATCAAATCTTCAGCTTGAGGTTCTTCTTTATCGGTGGACGCTCTTTGTAGCTTTGTCAATTGCGCTTGCAAGGCTTGCCTAGCTCTTCGCTCTTCTTCCAATTGCAGCATGATAAGATCCAGCTTTTGTTCCATGGTAGGCTCGGGTAGGTCATCTTCAGCCATAGGATCATCCATATGTGGGGTAGTCATCCTGTAAAACTCAACAAACCTTTCTCACTCAAAATCAGTTAGCGGGATGAGCGTAGCTCAAATTTGGGGTTACAAGGCTATGTATTTTTGGGTATTTTCTTCTTCAATTTTCAAAAATTCTGCAATATTTCTGTCTCCGTTTGCTGAAAGTACTTCAACGAACTTGTAGATAGGTAGAACAGCTTGCTGCGAACAACTTTCCAGTTCAGAGTTTTTGCATACGAACAAGTCTTCTATGAGTTTTAAGCACTAGTCAGTTCTGATTTAGTCTGACTTGCAGAGTTGCAGACTTAGCAGACTTGCAGAGTTGTTGACTTGCTGGACTTAGGCCGACTTGCAGAACTTGCAAAACTTGATTAGAGTCGACTTACGGAACTTGACTTCAGAAGTGCGAGACCCGGAGTTTGCCAATTTATCTGACCTGTGTAACTTGCAGGAAGCCTTAAGCTTAAATGATTAAGCTTAAGCTTAAGTGATTAAGAAGCTTAAGGAGGACTAGCAGAGGCCGCCGTTTTTTTTCGTGAGGGGGGGGGCGTTTTTTGCGCCGGATTTCACGGGATGATGCCGTCTTGCAACGATTTTGAGGATTAGGCCTTGCTAAGCTTAAAATTAAGCTTTCTTATGATAATAAACTTGATTATGAAGAGAGCTTATCTCTGTAACTCCACGACTTGATGATGGAAGTGTATGAGTGGTCCTCCGCCTGCAGAGCTTGGTCCTTCGCGATCTGACAGTGGAAACAGGGGTTCTTGATCGCCAGAAGTCTGCCTGTATCGACGGTTCGCGACGAGATTGACTGTAGAGCCCGTTTGTTCCTGGAGCTCCGCCTTCGCCTAAGATTGGTAGTGATTGGAAGCTCTTGATCTCTGCTCCGCTCTGATACCACTGGTGCGCAGATCGGTCGCAGATAGCTCACGTGGTGAATCCCGGAAGGTCCCCAAGAACAAAGTACTCTACCTTTTTGCACAAAAACCCATGTAAAAGCATGCACGACAAGAGGCAAGAGACAAATTGGGTTCAATCTCCCCCATGCCTTGTGTGAGCGCTTCACAAAGCATGTATTTTATGTATATTTCCAATCTTCATGCTCAATAATAGCCCAATTACAAAAATATGACAAGCTTTTAGCTTTTGAGTTTGCTTTCTACAAAAATAGGAAAATAAAGCTAATGGACAGTGCCCATAGAGTCTGGCACGCCCAATCTCAATGTCCAAATAGAAATAACATATCCGGGCGCATAAGCGCATACAAAATAATAATAAATAATCGATGTCTCAATAGACATAACAAAATATAGGCGTGGCGCCTATCAAAATCTAGTCCAAGAGTCGAAAACCCGCTAGACTCCAATGCTTTCCTCCGCCACTGCTGCTATCTCTACACATCAACTGAAGCATTCACAATCGTTAGTAAAATAATACAATTAAACCGACAAAAGTGAATACCTAGCAGTCTTTAGCTACATAAATAAATCAACTGGTTAGAAATAAATCCTAACCTTAATTTATTACGAGTGCGCACTCTAAACTCATAAACGTTTATTAATTTAATATGCATTTTGCGGAATCACCCGCTATGGAATCACCCATGTACACACTAAATTAATGAAACGCCCGAAAAGGACAGGCGTCCCCATCAACTTCTCGCACAAAGAATCCTCTTTGTGTATGAGCCCCGGACATCTAAGTTTACGGAATCCACCGTAAAACCTCACGGAATCCACCGTGGAATATGCCTCCTGGCATCACTCACTAAGATGGATCAATATTTCGTCAAAGTCACCAGGGGCAATGTTACCAATGTCACCTATGGATCGTACTTGTCTGCCTTCTTGACCTATTCAAGTTTATAGAAGAGTGTGCCTCCACCTCCTCCATCTGATCCAGTACCTCCTCCTCCACCTTCAGATGAGTCAGAACCCATTGGTATAGAGGATGATGATTCTCCGCCTCCCCTGGTCATACAACGCAAACGCTTGAAGCGGGTAGTGGATAAAGCTCCTTCAGTTCTTCCTTCAGTGCCCATTTCTGCTACCTCTGGCAGTGATCTCCCTGGTTATCTCACATGTAATAACCTGTTCAGAGCACATCGAGAAGGTTCGTTGGATATATCAGTTCCCTCACTGAACAGTCTAGTCTCGGGAGACGCAATTCCTTTCCTCTGTAAAGACATTCAAAGTTCCATTGAATTGTCAGTGACAGCCTGTGTTCAACAGTTGTACGCTTCCTTTTATGAAGAACTGATGCAGTCTAAGGACCAGTTGCATAAGGTAACATTCGAGTTAGCCTCTATTAAGGATACCCTAGCAGATTTGTTTAAGCAGATGGAGCAACAAACCCAACTGGTTGCAACCCAAAGTGATGAGATATCTTCTTTGAAGATTCAATTAATAGAGGCTCAATCAGAGGTTACTAGCCTTTCAGAGGAGAAGGAGAGGATGTCCAAAGAAGCGCAAGAGTTCCAAACTCTTTTATATGTCAAACTTTCAGCCTTACAAACTGCTAATGACACAGTGGAATCACAAGCTTCCCAAATCAAGCAGTTGCAAGATCAACTGGCAAAGTCACGGTCTGTTCCTCCAAGCCCTCATGTTCCCTTGATCCCTTCTCTCTCACAGTAGGACTTGGCTGCTCTTCAGAGACAGGGTACCTTGTGTCCTCTCTTCCAAGATAAAGTGGAAAGATTGCAATCCAGGATGGATTTGCTATGGTCTACATTTGAGCAGTTTCAAGAATATGTTCTACCAGACCATTCTTTCTTTGTCCATTACCAATTACAGAAGTTGGCCTTCTACATGAAGCTTTCCACGATGGATTTACCTCTTCCAGAGGATGGATGGAGTGGGGCTTGGTCTGTTGAGTTGCTGACAGAGGTGGTAAGGATGGTGTTTGAAGATTCCGTCATGGCTGATACCATGTTGATGTCATATATGTATCTACACGGAGACTTGTTGATTCCAGATGAAGTGGATATGGCTTGGTATGTGGGAGACGTGGTTTTACAAGCTATTTTGTATATCAACCATTTGGAGTTGCGCATAAATGATATGTTTCAGAGTTACTCCTCCAAAGTGGCTAATTGCCCTGATAATTCCTGGCATACCATGATTGATTCTGTGGTCCTGAATCAAAGATAGAACACAACCCCTACCTATGTCCAGAGCACTAATCAACTGAGGGTGGATCTCTTAGCTTATCTTTTCAAACATAATCCGTTTGATTCTACCTTTTTTTATGCCTATCATAGAAGATCTATCTTAGGACCTTCTGTTCCTACCCTACTCTATTACCAACAAATGGCTCACCGATATGATATATATCTTTCCCTTTGTCAATCCAATTCCACCACTATCTTACCCCTTCTTTTCCAACCTCAATCTTTTCCTCACATTCCCATCTTTACATATTGTTCTTTTATTGAGGATAGAGTATTTTTCCCTTCTCCACCATGTCCTTCTCCATCCATTCATGTACCTT
This sequence comes from Lygodium microphyllum, assembly GCF_053477565.2. NCBI lineage: Eukaryota > Viridiplantae > Streptophyta > Polypodiopsida > Schizaeales > Lygodiaceae > Lygodium > Lygodium microphyllum. The sequence continues at coordinate 155,945,142 of NC_141146.1, read as the reverse complement.
CTACCTTTCCTATTTATCAGTTAACACCCTTTTTAATTGATTCCCTACAAATTTCAGCCACTTCTTCTTTAAATCATTCTTCCTTTTATGAGTTTGCCTACCCATCTCTTCATCTACTTTTCCTTATTCCACTTCCATCTCATGCCACTTCTATATCTCAACCACCTCAGTTGGTTAGTGACTATGACGGGTTTGATCATCAGATTTCCAGAAGAAGGAGATGGAGCTCGAATGATTCCCTTACAGGATCTCATATAAATTGGCCAGTAATCCCAGGAGAATGGACAGCTGCCAGTCAAGCATACCAAAACTATATTCATTTTGCTCAGCAGTATTCCCAGTCTGCAGATTCTTTAGTGAGATTAACTGCTCATTTTGCTTGGTATCTGGCGTATATGCATAGGCATTCTCATAATGATTCAAAGCCTATTCCAAAGTTGTGCATGAATGTCAATGTGAGCATTGATTCCCAGTAGCTAGATATATTGTATTTTCATGCCCTTTGTTTGCCTAGCAGATACCTTGTCCTGTTGGAAAGGATGTGCTGTCTTTAGTTTTTTCAAAATCCTCCCAAGACATTTGTAGATGAATCTTTATTGATACCTTTTTCAATGTATGGTGGATGCTTTTTAATGAAAATCTCTCTTTTTGGAGGAGTCATTCAGATGGTTGTGTTGTGTGTAGTATTTGTGTTGTGGGTTAATTAATGTAAAAAGATCGTGGTGGTTGCCTATTGGATTGGCTTTCATGTGAGCTACATTTTTGAAGAATTGTGCTGATGGGGTCGTGGTTGGAAAGTTGAAGATGCTGATGCAGAAGAAGCTGAAACCTCTTATATCCTTTACAAGTTTGTTGTGATTTTTAGTTTGATAAGAAGTGTTAATGTATAAAGGGTTTTCCTTTCGTTGTATTTTTATATCAGATACAGGATATAAGTTGGGGTCGTGATTGGAGGGATTGTTTTTGAAGAGATATTGAAGATCAAAGTTGAGCTTTTGGAATGAACTTGTATTCCCTTTTTCCTAGGTCGCGAGGACGCTTCCTTATTAAGTGTGGGGATATGTTGAGTGTTGAAATGACTTGTTATTTGGCTGATTTTTGTTGTTTTTGAGAGCTGAATGGTTGATTTTATGCGATGATTGATTGGTTTGGAAGTGGTTTGAGAGTGTTTTGGATGATATTGATTATGTTTTGGAAGTTCATGATGTTTATTAGTAGAGATGTGAGGTTCTGATAGGTTCTGATTGGTTCTTTATACCTTCTGTATAGCTTCTGTTTTGTTCTGATTGTCTTCTATAAGGAGGGATGGATTGATGATTGATGAAGATTGAGATCTTGTGAAAGATTATTGAATGGTTTTTGAGTTTGGAATGGTTTGATTATGAGTTATGAGGTTTTGATGACCTTCTGTAACCTTCTATAGATCTTCTGTAGAGCTTCTGTCTCTGTACTGTCTCTATACTGTAGCTGTTCTAGTACTGTAATGTGACTGTTTTGTATGTTTCTGTATGTGTTCTGATGGATAAGAGTGTAGCTTGGGAAAGTTTTCTAGCCTTGGAAAGAGGTGAATACAAGTGTAAAAGAGCTAAAAGAAGTGAACGAAGTAGCTGCTGAAGACTCAAGTAAAGACTGGAGTGAAGTGACAGTAGTGAGCTATGAAAGGACACTGTAGTGGCTCTGGTGACTTTTCATACTAGACATACATCTTGGGAGGGGTATCCACGACCTAAGAAGGATTATTGAGAGTGATTATGAGAGATTGTAGTGAGAATATGATGTATTATTGATGGAGAGAGAGAGAGAGTCAAAGATAGCAAATTCTACTAAAACAGAGTGATTGTATGTGAGAGATTGAGAGAGAAGACTATGAAGATATTGAAGATGAATACTATGTGATGTATTTCCATTCAAAGATGGTGTATTCCTTTTCTTTCTTTGTTCTATTGATGGATTTTGTGAAGATATTGAAGAATATGGTTGATTCTATCAAATCCGTGGGAGATCTACATGATGCTGCATGGAGATTTGTTGTGCCTGGTGTTCTTTTCTTCATTGTGATCATATAAAACCTAATAAAAAAGCTTGTTGATGTTACAAGATAGATTTTCTTGCAAGAGAATTCACTTTTCCTTGGTGTTCCTCTTGGGGCTCCACCTAAGAAACATTGAACTCCCTTACAGTTGGTTGGGGGTGGAAGATCAACAATGACCCTGACTTTTGAAAAGTCCATGACAATGCCATTCTTCGACACCACATGCCCTAGGATGCATCCGTGCTTTACCCAGAACTGGCACTTTGAGGGATTCCGAGAGAGATGAGATATAGGCAACACCGTGTCAAGATTGTGGGAGAGAAGGAATGAGTCTCACTTGTAGCTTTCTTGCTTGCACAATGGGGGAATACACACAAAGGTGGAGGCTGAAAACAGGTTTTCTCTTCTTAGTTGTGTAAGCCAAAAGAACTCTCATACAAAGAAATAGAAGAACCCTATATATGGGTCTCAAACCAAACTCAACTAACTAAGGTGGCATACTAACTGAGCCACGAACTAGAGTAGATAAGGATAGCTATCATCTAGCTATTATTCATGGGCGGTGTACCAACCGCATCTGCAACTGACACGTCGGTGACATAAATGCATAGCGGTCACCCTGGCATATCACGAGTGGAGCTCGATATCTCAACACTCCCCCTCGAGCTCAATCCCAATTCTTGCACACCAAGCAGGTCTCTGAACTTGCGCAGCTTCTCTGCGCCCAATGCCTTCGTGAATATGACAGCTACCTGATCCTCTGTGCTGACATAAACCAGATCAATAAGACCTAGTAAAACCCTCTCCCGCACATAGTGAAAATGCACCTAAATGTGCTTTGTTCTAGCATGATAGGCTGGGTTATTTGCCAAGTGTATACTACTCATGTTGTCACAATAAATGACAACTGGTCCATCTGTAGACTGATGCATATCATAAAGTAGCTTATGCAACCAAGCTACCTCACATGCAGCCATTGCTGCACCCCTGTACTCAGCCTCTGTGCTCGACAAGGCAACTGTAGGTTGTTTCTTGCTGCTCCAAGTGACTGCAACACTCTCAAAAGAGAACACATATCCACTGGTAGATCGTCTATCAGAAATTCTACGAGCCCAATCAGCATCAGTGTATCCATGCAATTGCATCTGAACCCCAGTCTCATAAAATAGTCCATACTGCAATGTGGACTTCACATACCTGAGTATGCGTCTAGCCGCATCCAAATGCGGTTTCCTTGGAGCCTGCATAAACTGACTTACCAATCCAACAGCATAGCTCAAATCTGGCCTGGTAATAGTCATATAAATCAAGCTTCCTACTATGCGTCTGTACATAGTAGGGTCTTCCAGAAGCTCACTTGCATCTGCGCTCAGCTTCACATTCTGCTCCAAAGGAACTGAAATAGGCTTACAGCCTGTCATCCCATATTTGGACAACATGTCCAATCCATATTGCCTCTGCAAGAGCTGTATCCCACTTGGTGATCTAATCACCTCAATGCCCAAGAAATAACGCAACTTTCCCAAATCCTTCATCTCAAACTTCTGCTTCAATAGCATTTTCACATGAAGGATATCTTCATCACTGTCACCTGTCATAATCAAATCATCAACATAAATGACAAGTAGCATGATACCTTTCTCTGTTTTTCTCACATAGAGTGAGAAATCTGCCTTGGAAATCTGAAAGCCAATAGTGACAAGATATTGTCCTATCTTGTCAGACCATGCTCTAGGTGCTTGCTTCAAGCCATACAATGCTTTCTTCAACCTGCAAACAAACTCAGGATGAACAGCATGCACATAACTTGGTGGCTGCTCCATATATACCTCTTCTTGCAAATCACCATGCAAGAAGGCATTCTTTACATCCATCTGATGTAAAGACCATTCCTTTGATGCATCCATAGCAATGACTGCTCTTACGGTTGCCATCCTTGCAACCGGACTGAATGTTTCTTCATAATCAATGCCATATATTTGTGCATATCCCTTGACTACTAATCTTGCCTTGTATCTGTTCACAGAACCATCTGCATTGTGCTTCACCTTATAAACCCACTTACAGCCAATTGCATTCTTACCTTTAGGTAAAGGTACTAACTCCCATGTAGCATTTGCTTCCAAGGCATCCATTTCTTCATCCATGGCTTTCTCCCATTTTTCTTTTCCCATGGCTTGCTCAAAAGAAGTGGGTTCTGGTTCCTGTATCACTTTGACCATATATGCATAGTGAATGGCTGTAAATCCATCATATTTCAGCCTATCCACGAGATACCTAGCTCTCGTAGACATGCGCAAAGTAGGTTCACTCCCAGGTGCTCTCAAAACATCCCTGGTCTTCCTTACTCTAGGTGTAACAATAGAAGGAATACCCAACTCATCATCAATGCTCTGTTCTGAGCCACTGGATTCACCATCCACATAAGAATGACCTGCATTCACATCAAACATGGGCTGATCTACCTTCTCTTTTCCTTTTCGTGATACCTGAATACCACTATCTGCATTGCTTTGAGAAGATTCTCTTGATCTCAATCTACCTGTCCATGGCGAAGAATGTGAACCACTGCTAGAGGACACTCCAGGTCCACTAATATTTTGTGACTACTGCTGTGAATTCTGTGCAGCATTACCATTTTGTGCATCTACATCATCAATCACATTTACTGGTTTATACCAGCTACTCATCTCATCAAAAAAAACATCTCTGCTCACTGTAAACTTACGAGTAGAAGGGTTATAGCATCTATACCCTTTTTGCTGCAGAGAGTAACCAATAAAGATGCACTTCTCAGCTTTTGGATCCAACTTGGATCTCAACTTATCTGGCACATGTACATAGGCAATGCAACCAAAAATTTTCAAATGAGAAATATCTGGTTTCCTACCAGTATACCTCTCCTCTGGAGTCATCCCATGTATTGCTGCAGTGGGAGTCATGTTTATTATATAGACTGCTGTAGCAACTGCTTCAGCCCAATAAAAATCTGGAAAGTCTTTTTCGTTGAGCATGGCACGAGATACCTCTCCAATATGCCTATTTTTCCTTTTTGCAATTCCATTTTGTTGTGGGGTATGACTGCATGAATATTGCTGCTTTATGCCATGCTCCTGCAAGAACCTTGCAAACTCATTTGAGAGGTACTCTCCCCCTCCATCTGACCTTAGGCATTTTATTTGCAGGCCTGTTTCTTTTTCAACCATAGCTTTAAGAGTTTTGAAATGCCCAAAAACTTCACTTTTCTTTTTCATAAAATACACCCAAACTTTTCTGCTATAGTCATCAATAAAAGTGACAAAATAATGACAACCTCCAAGAGATGCAGCTTTAGTAGTCCACACATCAGAGTGGATTAATTCCAATGGCTTTTGACTCTCTTGAACATGTCTAGGAAATGGTTTCCTTGCCTGTTTTCCAAATTGGCAGGCTTCACATACCTTATGCATTTCTGCAACCTTGAATTTAGGCAATCCTGCAACAATATTTTGGGCTTGCATTGATTTAAGTCGTCGTACATTAACATGACCAATGTGTTTATGCCAGATACCAATATCTACAACTACACCGATCCCATGTGCAAACATTGCTGCACTCAATTCAGGCATGTCTACATCCAATGTAAACATTCTGCCCTTCTTCTTTCCTTTTTCTATCAAGCGACCTTTATTTTTCATATCCTCAACAAAGCATCCATGAGGATTAAATTTGACCTGCAAGCCCTGCTCAACCATTTGACCAACAGAAACCAGATTCTTGGTGATATTCGGGACATGAAATACATCTGACAGGTATTTCTTTTTCCCATCCTGCATAGACAAAGGAAATTTTCCAATCTGCACAATAGGATATGCAGTATCATCACCAGTCTCCACAAATCCTGGTTTTTCCATTTTCCTTGCATCCTCCATCCATTCTGCATAACCTGTCATGTGGTTTGATGCACCCGAGTCAACATACCACACTTCGTTGCTTTCTTCTGCACTTATCACAGAATTGTTCATGTGTTGCACCATAAACAAATGTTCATTTCTGTCATCACCCTGTCTACTAGAAGATGCATAATTTCCTTGTTGCAGTTTTCCATTCATGATGTCATTCTGCTTTTTATAACAGTCTTTAGCCATATGACCCATTTTACCACAGTAGTAGCATTCAACATTACTGTTTGCATTTTGGCCTCTTTGCCATCCACCACGACCTCTTTGGCTCCCCCTGCCTCTAGAGTTACCACGTCCTTTTTCATAGGACTGGTTTTCTTGAGTTTGCTGCATATTCTTATTTCCACCACGGCCTCCAAATCGGCCTCCTCTACCTCTGCCTCTACCTCTTCCAGCATTTGAGTAGAACACAGCTTCTTTTGAAGTTCCTCCTGAAGAAGATGCACCACCATTTCTCTGCTCCTCAGAAATTAGAAGAGCAATCAACTCCTCAAAATTAGAAAATCTTTCACGAACTGAAATGGATGTCCGAAACTGTGCATAATCCTTTCCTAGACCATTCAAGGTCACAGAAACTAAATCATCATCTTCCACTGGTGACCCAATGGAAGCAAGTGCATCTGCAATCTTCTTCACCTTCATGTGGTAGTCATTGATGCTCATATTTTCTCTTTGCACATTGTGCAACTCTTGCTTGAGCTGCATTTTCCTCGCTTGCGTATTTGTGCTATACATTTTTGACAGAGTATCCCATGCCTCCTTTGGCGTACTTGCATCCTGAATATGCACAATCATAGAGTCTGAAATGCTGATAGACAGCCAGTACATAACTTTCCTGGCTCTCTCATGCCATGCTTTAAATGCCTGCATTTGCTGTTGATTGGGAACATCAGGAAGAACTGGTTCTTCTTCATTTCCTGCAACAAATTCCCAATATCATTTTCCCATAAGGAAATTCGTCATTCTAAACTTCCATGCTTGGAAGTTGTTCTTGTCAAGCTTTTCAATGACAATCTGTGAAAGAGAATCAGACGCCATTACAGAACACTGCAAAAATTTCTGTCACTGCAAAGAACACAACTTGAGCCTCACAAGGGCAAATCTGCAAAACTAACGAAAGTGGTATTTGACCACACAGTCACTTCCTAGTGACGATTTTGCATCAACAGGCAACAGGGATGATTCTGTAACTCCCAATGTCTCTGCGCACAGGCATACGATGCAATTTCTACAGTAACTTTTCACCGACCTGTAGAACAGTGGTCGCACAGCATAAAACATGGCTTTTTCCTGAGTGCGTGCAGAAAACTTCCGCCTCCAAAACATGCCCCGAAATGGCCTCAAATAAAAAAACAGGATCGCCAAGGGCTAAAGCCCTTGCCCGCAGCATATACTGCCCTCTTGCTTCACCGCAAAGTGCATCTGCATGCAGAGATCTGCTCCCAAAACAAAAAATGAAAGCAACACTGCTCCTCTTACCAGAACACCGCGAGCTTGGCTTGCTTTCTTGAGCTCCTTACCATGAACAAGGCTCTGATACCATGTCAAGATTGTGGGAGAGAAGGAAGGAGTCTCACTTGTAGCTTTCTTGCTTGCACAATGGGGGAATACACACAAAGGTGGAGGCTGAAAACAATTTTTCTCTTCTTAGTTGTGTAAGCCAAAAGAACTCTCATACAAAGAAATAGAAGAACCCTATATATGGGTCTCAAACCAAACTCAACTAACTAAGGTGGCATACTAATTGAGCCACGAACTAGAGTAGATAAGGATAGCTATCATCTAGCTATTATTCATGGGCGGTGTACCAACCGCATCTGCAACTGACACGTCGGTGACATAAATGCACAACGGTCACCCTGGCATATCACGAGTGGAGCTCGATATCTCAACACACCGTTCAAAGGATGCTTGGAGTTTTTCTAAGTGTTCTCTCCAGGTCAAGTAAACACACAAGTCATCTATAAAGACTTCTAACTCTTTCCTGAGCATGTCTTTAAATATAGTGCACATAAGGCATTGAAATGTGGTTGGAGCATTAGTCAACCTGAAGGGCATGACTATGTAGGCAAAGACACCCCACTCAATGGCGAATGTAGTTTTATGTCTATTGTCAGGATGCACCTGCACCTGATTGTATCTAAATAAGCCATCTAAAAAACTGTATGCCTCTTTGCCTACCACTCTCTCGAGCATGTGCTCGGTGTACGCACGGAGGGGGGGTCACTCATGAATATATGTATATATAACATGAGATAAGGGATTTTTTACATACAGAATGGTGTCATACAGAAGGGTGTCATACATTTTTTACATACAGAAGGGTGTCATATAAAGGGGTTACTTACATATTGAATAGAAAAGGGTTGTATTTTATTCAAGAAAAATTCATAGATTAGGATATTTATAAATAGGCCATGAACGCATGTTATATAGAGAATCTATATATGGTGAATGCCCCGAGGGTGTACGGCAATGGGTAGTTGTCCGTCTTAGTGTCAACGTTCATCTTCTTGTAATTGAGGCACACTCTAATCTTTCCGTTTTTCTTCATTACAATGACTATGGTGACACCCAATATGTGTGCTTAATTTTGTAGATGAATCCTACTCTCATCAGCTTGTCAATCTCTTCCTTGATCGCATGAGCGTGTTTCGGCTTCATAGGGTACGGCCGCTGGTTGACCGGCATTGAGTCTGGTGTCATGGGTATGTTATGAGTCACTACACTCAGATCTACCCCCTTAAGCTCTTCTAAGGACCAAGCAAATACGTCTATATACTCAAGCAAGAGAGCAACGAGACTTGTCTCCTCTTGCTCCGTCAAGTCATTGGCAATAAAGATAGGTCGAATGTGGACACTTAGATTCTTGACACAACAAACATGAATGTGGAATCTAAGTGTCCAAGGCAAGCAATCACATCATCTGCTCTGTCTTTGGCTAGATCTGTAGCCAATGCCAGGAATGGTTTCTGCTCATAGGAGGGTCTAAGGTCTGTGGGTGGTTGGGGTTTGACAGAACTAGAGAGTTTGGCAGCAAATGCTTGTGGTTTTAGTTGTTCTTGAGATTACGATTGGGTCCTTTGCACAATGGGCTGGGAGGACTGGACTGCTAATGGGGCACTGCTACTTGCGGATGTGGCTTCCTGAGTCTTGATAGAGTTATGCGGTACTGGTTTGGGAGTAGCAAGCTGAGATTTGGGCTGATAGACTTGGTCGGTCTTCATGGGCATAATCAATTGTGAGTCTATGGGCTTGGTGTCTCGAGGCTTAGGCGGCTTTAGGCCTTGACATGTTGTATGGCTAGGTATGCTTAAGCATGAGGGGAGTATTGATTAGTGCCTTTGGCTGTTTTAGCCTTAGGGATCCATATCCAGGCATTATCCTCATAATAACCTTTCGCTTGCAATAGGGTCTTAGGAACCCATCACGGCTTGACCATACGTCACTATCTATAGCTTTGTCTTGGCCTCCTAGGTTTTGAGGTTTTGTTCTTAGCCTTGAGAAGGTGTGGCCAATTGGTCCTGGATGGCAAGCTCTGATGTTTAGGTACCCATCTAAATTGGGGTTCATGGGCATTGGCTTTCGCCTTAGCGGGTTGCTGGCATAGAGGCTTGGCGGGTTGTAACAGTCACAATCCCCTCCTTAGACTTGGCTACTGTAGATGTTTCTACTAATGGCTTTGCGGATCTCATAGGAGTCGCGTAGCCCTTGCTGAAGGCTACTACTATGTGGACATTGACAATGGCTAGGTGGATATGCTATGGCTCATAATCGACATTACAGTGAACTTGCTTTTTTAAGGTTTGACCTAGCAGCGACTTTGTGTTTGCATCGTTTTAGTGTTTTGCAACACATAAAAGATCATTAATATGCTCTCAAACTTGATAGAAACTACAGCCTTGCACTTCCTTAGGAGTGTATATGATCGGCCCCCATATGGGCTTAGTTTGGTAGTAGTGGGCTATAATTGTGGTTTGCCAATGTGGGTCCAATGATCGTGGGTTAAGACATTGAAGTCTGCTCCCTCATCGATCAAGGCATTGAAGGTCCATGTCTGCTTCGCAGTGACCATGATGCAGAGGTAAGTAGGTTCTAAGGCTTCCTCATTTTTATCATCAATCCCTGTGATTGTGGCTACTTGTACCTTGATAGGGGGTTCTAACATTGGTGGTTCATGTAGAGGATGCATGGGAGGGTAGTACATACTTCATCATCATTGTTTTGTTCTCCAAATGATGCATATCTCTCTATAGAAGCTAAACAAACTCTAAGTATGTTTCAATTAAGGGAGAATTTACTACCCTGGCCATCATTGCACTATTTGGAAATCTACATCAAACACATAGTGCTCTTTTCTCCAACTTTCTTCTATGCAAAGATTCTAGATACCCCCTTGGATGGTATTCCTGATTTAGCTATTAAAGGTAATATCCGAATATGGTGGGAATCTCTGAAGGAAGTTTATAAAGATGATGATCCATGTGTTCTCTTTCTTTTTATCCTTGAGTAGATTCATGACAAAAGGAACCTTACAAAAGATGCTCCATGCAACTTTAAAAAGCATCATGGTAAACAACTTACCACAAATAACTACATAATAGGATGTCTATTTGTCAAGACTATTCTACGAAGGAACTATAAAGATTGATTATGTATACATTATCTTTTTTGCACATGGATCCCCTTAATATAAGGATCTATGAAAATCAAATCTATACATAGAATGCCTCCTCTTCAAAAGAAACTTGGATAACTTTCTAGCATGGGTACTTTCAACACCTACTAGAGCAACATGAATGAAGGATATGCTCTCTCCAAAGAAACATCCTTCACAATATAATTTCTTTATATCAAGGAAGTCAAAATGCTTGCAACAAAGAAAACTATGTTCTCTCATGCCCAAAGTGCTTGACCACACAAAAGAAAACCATGTTCAAAGTTACTCTCCAAAGTGTCATAATAGGCAATCAATAATGTTAAATATCAAGCAAGTGAAAAGGAATGAAAGGGATAAATCCCAAGAAAATGATTCAAATTTCTAACCCCTAACCTTAAACCCTAAACCCTAATGTAGTGGGAGCTCATGCTCAATGGCCAAGACCCACGGACCGCTTATTACTTCAAGCATTTCAAGCAAGCACAAATGGCTATCTCTCACATAGCTGACGTGCCTTCAATCCTACGAGGATGTAGTAAGCTTACTTTGATGCCTGAATGAGTAGCATTCACTGTTAAGCAAGTCGGTGTAGCTCCACGATTTGAGAAGTAAGCTCAAGTAGCCTCAAGCCTCCTCCTTCAAGCTCCATCCTCCATAGCCGCATACCAAGAGAAGAGAAGAGAAGAGAAGAGAAGAGAAGAGAAGAGAAGAGAATAGAATAGAATAGAATAGAAGAGAAGAGAATAGAGGAGATGATGGAGAGCTTCTTCTCCACGATCCCTCACCCTCACACACTCACTCCCTCACACTCCCTCTCTCAAGCACACACAAGCAAGCAAGAAGGAGAGAAGAAGAGAAGAAGAAGAGATCACTTTTGCCAAACACCAAAGAATGAGCCTTCTCATTCACTTTTTGAGTTTATATACAAAACCCTAAATCCCTTGGGCACCCATCCCCTTTTTTACATGACCGGGAATCTTGTCAAGGTCCTCTTTCTCCATTCCCTTCTAGTTGCCTTATCCCTTCACCCATGTCCGTTTACACTTTACAACTTGCACAGGAGGGAGCTTGGCGCTCTTATAAAATGAATTACATTGCACCCCGCACTTTCCTTACGAGATCTCTCTCAGAGGTTCTCCCTCATCCTTGAAAGAGAATCCTTCATCTTTAGGAGGACCTCCTTCATCCTTAAGAGTACATTGCTAGAATATTCAATGGTCTCCCATGTTTCTTATGAGCTTTCCTTCTCCTCAACTTTTCCTGCCTGGGCAAAGTGAGCTTCTTCATTCACTTTTTGACTTGCGCTTCCTCAGTCTTTCTCTACTTCCTTTTGGCTACATAATCCTTGTCCATGACATGTCTAGTAACATTATAATACACATATTATAACACTTAACCCCAAAACCCAAAACCCTAAACCCTAAACCCTAAACCCTAAATCCAAAAACCTAGAAACCCGCAACCCTCAACTCTAAACCCTAAATCCTAAACCCTCAACCTTACAAACCTAAGCCCTAAGCCCTAAGCCTTAAACCCAAAATCCTAGACCTAAAATTCAAAACCCTAAACCCTAGGCCTTAGGTCATAAATCCTAGGCCCTTAGCCCTAGGCCCTAAGCCCTAAGCCCTAAGTCCTAAGCCCTAAGCCCTTAAACCCTAGACCCTAAATCCTAAGCCCTTAAAACCTGAACCCTCAAGCCTAAACCCTAACCCCTAACCCCTAAACCCTATGCTCTCAGCTACCCCAAGCCCTAAACCCTTAAACCCTAAACCCATAAGTAAACTCTAAACCCTAAACCCTATAAATGGCATTCTAATTATGATTTGGTTTCACCTAGCCTACCAAGGTCTTCCTCTTCATCTTCTCACTCCCCCACCCATTTTGATGAGGAAAAGGAAGACGATTTCTCCAAACTTCTCTCAAACGAAGGAAATTTTGTTTTTCTCAATGGAGAAAGTTGTAAGACTATTCTTGATGAGGATGCTTTTGTTACCACTAACCTCTTCAAAATGTTCTCTAAACCCCGAACTATCTAGCGAATTGTCAAGGATGCTAAGAAGAAGGAATCTACTTTCTCTTCCTACACCAACCCTCTAGAATCATTCTCTAAAAAGGATAAAATGCCTTTCCCTACTGCTTTGAACATTGAAAAACAAATGAAGAAGCCTAAAGTAGAGGCCAACCTTGCCGAGACACTAGAACTCCTCATTGCCTACTAGCAAAATATTCTCATGACCCAGATAGAGAAGCAAAGTAAAGATTTGGCAAAGCTCACAATTAAAGAAAAATCCATTAATGAAAATTAGATAGCAAAAATGCAAGTTCATCACATTTTTGTTATTAGTGCGGCAGAGCCCAACTCCTGCTTGTTCCTATTAAGGTGTCTGTTTCTTGACACACTTATATGCAATTAGATGCCCTCCTAGAAAACAAACTCTCCCCTGACAATCTATGAAGACCATTATATGCCAACTAACAAGGTTGAACAGCTTGAAGAAGAAATCAATGTATCCTTGGCCTTTAACAAAAGATTAGCCATTCAAAAAATGGCCAAGGTAAGGTGCCAAATTGATAACTTACAAGTTCCCCTTACAATTTGTTGTTGAGAATGGAAAAAGACTGAATTTTTGACTGAGTTTTGTTGTTTTTTAGGTCTGAATGATTGATTTTTTATGGATTTAGAGTGATGTATGGTTGTTAATAGAAGTGTTTGAGAGTGTTTTAGATGATATTGATTATGTTTTGGAAGTTCATGATGATTTTTAGTAGAAATATGAAGCTTTGTGATATTCTGATAGGTTCTATTGAGGTTCTGATTGGTTATGATACCTTCTGTATAGCTTCTGTTTTGTTCTGATTTTCTTCTGTATGAAGCATGGATTTTGTTCTGATTTTGTTCTGATTGATGAAGATTGAATTATTTTGAAAGCTTATTGAATAGTTTTTTATAGTTTGAATGGTTTTAGTATGAATTATAAGGATTTGATGTTCTCTCATGACCTTCTGTAACCCTCTATAAACCTTCTATAGAGCCTCTGTCTCTACTCTGTATCTGTTCTATATCTACTCTGTTCCTATTCTATAGAGAGAGAGAGAGAGAGAGAGAGAGAGAGAGAGAGAGAGAGAGAGAGAGAGAGAGAGAGCCAGAGATAGCCAATTCTATCAAAATAGTGTAATTGTATATGAGAGATTGAGAGAGAAAACTATGAAGACATTGAAGATGAATACTGTGTAATTGATTTTCATTCAAAAATGGTGTATTCCTTTATGTTCATTGTTCTATTGATGGATTCTATGAAGAAATTGAAGATTATGGTTGATTCTATAAAATCAGTGGGAGATATCTACTATGATGCTGTGTGAAGACTTGTTGTTTTCTTTGTTTTGGTCATCAAAAGAATGAAATAAAATCTTGATGATATTACAAGATAGATTTTCTTGCAGTAGAATCCCCTTTTCCTTGGTGTTCCTCTTGGGGCTCCATGTTTTTGGTGTGTAGTCAAGGGAACTTGCCATCAACAAGCATCAGAAGAGGCTGAAAATGAAGGAGATTGCATTCCCAAGAAGAGGAGAATTCAATGTATGTTTGCAAAGTTCCTTCTTCCACTGAAGAGTTGGAGATTCTCATTGTCAAAGCCACTTTCCACAATAATTTCATCCCACAATGGCGGAAACATATCACCATCATGATGCATGCTCTATGTGGTGGACTATTTCCTCTTCTTGTTGAAGCAACAGAAACTTGCATCTTGGTGGCAAATTGTTTGGGAACAAACTGAAGAGCAGAATCAAAGAGAATGACTATCCATGGAAGATTTACTATTCATTGAGAAGTTTCCAGACATCATCAAGTGGAAGATTGTGAAGAAGCTTTAGGAGTCGTGGTCTGTGGAGGTTCACGAAAACAAGAAGGAAAAGAGTTGGAATTTGTTCGTGGATGCTCAACAGCAAGATACATGGGATGCTTGGTGCACTGACAATCTTCTGTTTGTCCAATTAGTAGCCCACTAGAAGTTGATAGACAGAGTGTTTTTCATAACATGCACTGTTGAAACCCTCAGAAGCTGGCATTATGGCACAACAACGATCCTAAGAAGAATGAGTTTTGATACTTTGAGAATGGAATATCTCCCCCTCTATAGTGGTTGTTGAGATATCGAGCTCCACTCGTGATACGCCAGGGTGACCGTTGTGTATTTATGTCACCGACTTGTCAGTTGCAGACGCGGTTGGTACACCGCCCATGAATAATAGCTACATGATAGCTATCCTTATCTACTCTAGTTCGTGGCTCAGTTAGTATGCCACCTTAGTTAGTTGAGTTTGGTTTGAGACCCATATTTAGGGTTCTTCTATTTTCTTTGTAAGAGAGTTCTTTTGGCTTACACAACTAAGAAGAGGAAAACTGTTTTCAGCCTCCACCCTTGTGTGTCTTCCCCCATTGTGCAAGCAAGAAAGCTTCAAGCGAGACTCCTTCCTTCTCTCCCACAATCTTGACATGGTATCAGAGCCTTGTTCGTGGTAAGGAGCTCAAGAAAGCAAGCCAAGCTCGCGGTGGTCTGGTAAGAGGAGCAGTGTTGCTTTCATTTCCTGTTTTGGGAGCAGATCTCTGCAGGTAGCACAGCCGGAAATTGCAGGAGTGCATTGTCTCAGGTTGAGACGCCCTTCGCGGTGAAGCAAGAGGGCAGTATATGCTGCGGGCGAGGGCTTTAGCCCTCGGCGACCTTGTTTTTTTGATTTGAGGCCATTTCGGGGCCTGTTTTGCAGACGGAAGTTTTCTGCACGCACTCAAGAAAAGGCTCAGTTTTATGCTGTGCGACCACTGTTCTACAGGTCGGTGAAAAGTTACTGTAGAAATTGCATCGTATGCTTGTGCGCAGAGACATTGGGAGTTTCAGAATCATCCTTGGTTCCTGTTTATGAAAAATCGTCACTAGGAAGTGACTGTGTGGTCAAATACCACTTTCGCCAGTTTTGCAGATTTGCCCTTGTGAGGGTGAAGCTGTGTTTTTTGCAGTGACAGAATTTCTTGCAGTATTCTGTAATGGCGTCTGATTCTCTTTCACAGATTGTCACTGAAAAGCTTGACAAGAACAACTTCCAGGCATGGAAGTTTAGAATGACGAATTTCCTTATGGGAAAAGGATATTGGGAATTTGTTGCAGGAAATGAAGAAGAACCAGTTCTTCCTGATGTTCCCAATCAACAACAAATGCAGGCATTTAAAACATGGCATGAGCGAGCCAGGAAAGTTATGTATTGGCTGTCTATCAGTATTTCAGACTCTATGATTGTGCATATTCAGGATGCAAGTACGCCAAAGGAGGCATGGGATACTTTGTCAAAAATGTATAGCACAAATACGCAAGCCAGGAAAATGCAGCTCAAGCAAGAGTTGCATAATGTGCAAAGAGAAAGTATGAGCATCAACGACTACCACATGAAGGTGAAGAAGATTGCAGATGCACTTGCTTCCATTGGGTCGCCAGTGGAAGATGATGATTTAGTTTCCGTGACCTTGAATGGTCTAGGAAAGGATTATGCACAGTTTCGGACATCCATTTCAGTTCGTGAAAGATTTCCTGATTTTGAGGAGTTGATTGCTCTTCTAATTTCTGAGGAACAGAGAAATGGTGGTGCATCTTCTTCAGGAGGAACTT
Source organism: Lygodium microphyllum (assembly GCF_053477565.2). Lineage (NCBI taxonomy): Eukaryota > Viridiplantae > Streptophyta > Polypodiopsida > Schizaeales > Lygodiaceae > Lygodium > Lygodium microphyllum. The sequence goes on along the minus strand of NC_141146.1, from coordinate 155,928,849 downwards.
CAAAAGAAGCTGTCTTCTACTCAAATGCTGGAAGAGGTAGAGGCAGAGGTAGAGGAGGCCGATTTGGAGGCCGTGGCAGAAATCAGAATATGCAGCAAACTCAAGAAAACCAGTCCTATGGAGGAGGACGTGGTAACTCTAGAGGCAGGGGGAGCCAAAGAGGTCGTGGTGGATGGCAAAGAGGCCAAAATGCAAACAGTAATGTTGAATGCTACTATTGTGGTAAAATGGGTCATATGGCTAAAGACTGCTATAAAAAGCAGAATGACATCATGAATGGAAAACTGCAACAAGGGAATTATGCATCTTCTAACAGACAGGGTGATGACAGAAATGAGCATTTGTTCATGGTGCAGCACATGAACAATTCTGTGACAAGTGCAGAAGAAAGCAATGATGTATGGTATGTTGACTCAGGTGCATCAAACCACATGACAGGTCATGCAGAATGGATGGAGGATGCAAGGAAAATGGAAAAACCAGGATTTGTGGAGACTGGTGATGATACTGCACATCCTATTGTGCAGATTGGAAAAATTCCTTTGTCTATGCAAGATGGGAAAAAGAAATACCTGTCCGATGTATTTCATGTCCCGAATATCACCAAGAATCTGGTTTCAGTTGGTCAAATGGTTGAACAGGGCTTGCAGGTCAGATTTAATCCTCATGGATGCTTTGTTGAGGATATGAAAAATAAAGGTCGCTTGATAGCAAAAGGAAAGAAGAAGGGCAGAATGTTTACATTGGATGCAGACATGTCTGAATTGAGTGCAGCAATGTTTGCACATGGGACCGGTGTAGTTGCAGATATTGATATCTGGCATAAACGCATTGGTCATGTTAATGTACAGCGACTTAAATCAATGCAGGCCCAAAATATTGTTGCAGGATTGCCCAAATTCAAGGTTGCAGAAATGCATAAGGTATGTGAAGCCTGTCAGTTTGGAAAACAGGCAAGGAAACCATTTCCTAGACATGTTCAAGAGAGTGAGAAGCCATTGGAATTAATCCACTCTGATGTGTGGACTACTAAAGCTGCATCTCTTGGAGGCTGTCATTATTTTGTCACTTTTATTGATGACTATAGCAGAAAAGTTTGGGTGTATTTTATGAAAAAGAAAAGTGAAGTTTTTGGGCATTTCAAAACCCTTAAAGCTATGGCTGAAAAAGAAACAGGTCTGCAAATAAAATGCCTGAGGTCAGATGGAGGGGGAGAGTACCTCTCAAATGAGTTTGCAAGGTTCCTGCAGGAGCATGGCATAAAGCAGCAATATTCATGCAGTTATACCCCACAACAGAATGGAATTGCAGAAAGGAAAAACAGGCATATTGGAGAGGTATCTCGTGCCATGCTCAATGAAAAAGACTTGCCAGATTTTTATTGGGCTGAAGCAGTTGCTACAGCAGTCTACATAATGAACAGGACTCCCACTGCAGCAATACATGGAATGACTCCAGAGGAGAGGTATACAGGTAGGAAACCAGATATTTCTCATTTGAAAATTTTTGGTTGCATTGCCTATGTACATGTGCCAGATGAGCTGAGATCCAAGTTGGATCCAAAAGCTGATAAGTGCATCTTTATTGGTTACTCTCTGCAGCAAAAAGGGTATAGATGCTATAACCCTTCTACTCGTAAGTTTACAGTGAGCAGAGATGTTGTTTTTGATGAGATGAGTAGCTGGTATAAACCAGTAAATGTGATTGATGATGAAGATGCACAAAATGGTAATGCTGCACAAAATTCACAGCAGCAGTCACAAAATATTAGTGGACCTGGAGCGTCCTCTAGTAGTGGTTCACATTCTTCGCCATGGACAGGCAGATTGAGATCAGGAGAATCTTCTCAAAGTAATGCAGATAGTGGTATGCAGGTATCACGAAAAGGAAAAGAGAAGGTTGATCAGCCCATGTTTGATGTGAATGCAGGTCACTCTTATGTGGATGGTGAATCCAGTGGCTCAGAACAGAGCATTGATGATGAGTTGGGTATTCCTTCTATTGTTACACCTGGAGTAAGGAAGACCAGGGATGTTTTGAGAGCACCTGGGAGTGAACCTACTTTCCGCAGGTCTACGAGAGCTAGGTATCCTGTGGATAGGCTGAAATATGATGGATTTACAGCCATTCACTATGCATATATGGTCAAAGTGATACAGGAACCAGAACCCACATCTTTTGAGCAAGCCATGGGAAAAGAAAAATGGGAGAAAGCCATGGATGAAGAAATGGATGCCTTGGAAGCAAATGCTACATGGGAGTTAGTACCTTTGCCTAAAGGTAAGAATGCAATTGGCTGTAAGTGGGTTTATAAGGTGAAGCACAATGCTGATGGTTCTGTGAACAGATACAAGGCAAGATTAGTAGTCAAGGGGTATGCACAAACATATGGCATTGACTATGAAGAAACATTTAGTCCGGTTGCAAGGATGGCAACCGTAAGAGCAGTCATTGCTATGGCTGCATCAAAGGGATGGTCTTTACATCAGATGGATGTAAAGAATGCCTTCTTGCATGGTGATTTGCAAGAAGAGGTATATATGGAGCAGCCACTAGGTTATGTGCATGCTGTTCATCCTGAGTTTGTTTGCAGGTTGAAGAAAGCCTTGTATGGCTTGAAGCAGGCACCTAGAGCATGGTCTGACAAGATAGGACAGTATCTTGTCACTATTGGCTTTCAGATTTCCAAGGCAGATTTCTCACTTTATGTGAGAAAAACAGAGAAAGGTATTATGCTACTTGTCATTTATGTTGATGATTTGATTATGACAGGTGACAGTGATGAAGATATCCTTCATGTGAAAATGCTATTGAAGCAGAAGTTTGAGATGAAGGATTTGGGAGAGCTGCGTTATTTCTTGGGCATTGAGGTGATTAGATCACCAAGTGGGATACAGCTCTTGCAGAGGCAGTATGGATTGGACATGCTGTCCAAATATGGGATGACAGGCTGTAAGCCTATTTCAGTTCCTTTGGAGCAGAATGTGAAGCTGAGCACAGATGCAGGTGAGCTTCTGGAAGACCCTACTATGTACAGACGCATAGTAGGAAGCTTGATTTATATGACTATTACCAGGCCAGATTTGAGCTATGCTGTTGGATTGGTAAGTCAGTTTATGCAGGCTCCAAGGAAACCACATTTGGATGCGGCTAGACGCATACTCAGGTATGTGAAGTCCACATTGCAGTATGGACTATTTTATGAGACTGGGGTTCAGATACAGTTGCATGGATACACTGATGCTGATTGGGCTGGTAGTATTTCTGATAGACGATCTACCAGTGGATATGTGTTCTCTTTTGGGAGTGCTGCAGTCACTTGGAGCAGCAAGAAACAGCCTACAGTTGCCTTGTCGAGCACAGAGGCTGAGTACAGGGGTGCAGCAATGGCTGCATGTGAGGTAGCTTGGTTGCATAAGCTACTTTATGATATGCATCAGTCTACAGATGGGCCAGTTGTCATTTATTGTGACAACATGAGTAGTATACACTTGGCAAATAACCCAGTCTATCATGCTAGAACAAAGCACATTGAGGTGCATTATCACTATGTGCGAGAGAGGGTTTTACTAGGTCTTATTGATCTAGTTTATGTCAGCACAGAGGATCAGGTAGCTGACATATTCACGAAGGCATTGGGCGCAGAGAAGCTGCGCAAGTTCAGAGACCTGCTTGGTGTGCAGGAATTGGGATTGAGCTCGAGGGGGAGTGTTGAGATATCGAGCTCCACTCGTGATACGCCAGGGTGACCGTTGTGTATTTATGTCACCGACTTGTCAGTTGCAGACGCGGTTGGTACACCGCCCATGAATAATAGCTACATGATAGCTATCCTTATCTACTCTAGTTCGTGGCTCAGTTAGTATGCCACCTTAGTTAGTTGAGTTTGGTTTGAGACCCATATTTAGGGTTCTTCTATTTTCTTTGTAAGAGAGTTCTTTTGGCTTACACAACTAAGAAGAGGAAAACTGTTTTCAGCCTCCACCCTTGTGTGTCTTCCCCCATTGTGCAAGCAAGAAAGCTTCAAGCGAGACTCCTTCCTTCTCTCCCACAATCTTGACAGTGGTTTGAAAGCCGAATTCAAAGATGTTGGAAAGAAGGAAGTAGAAGAGATGTTGGCCAGAGAATCCCCCAGAGATTGAAGATCTCTCTGATTCTATTCTGCTGAGTACTGAATAACTGGTTGGAGCCAACCCCCTGATGAATGATGCAATCAAGAGGCAAGCATTAGAATGAGTCCAGAGGTATGTGAGAAGAGAGAATGCAAAAATCAAAACTGAGAATGAGCTTGCAACAGAAGCCTCCTTTGACGCCCTAAAAGCACTCTTTACAGAAGTCCCCATGGCAACTCAAGGTCCCCTTCCTAGTCAAATTCGTCCTGGAAATATTGATGAGGACAGGCCAGAAAATGTAGTCCCATTGCCAGTTTTTAAGGGAGAGTACAATGAAGACCTTGATCTTCATGTAGCATAATTTATGGTAGCATGTGTGGCTAACAATGCCAGAACCCTGAGCATTGGTTAGCGATATTCCCGACCACTTTTAAGAGTGCGGTGTTTCAGTTGTATGAGAGACAAGCAGCAGGAACTTTTGGTACTTGGGACGACCTGAAGTTGGCCTTCCTCACTAAATTCAGGCGTAAAGTTTTTGAAGAGCGGATGCGAGAGGAGTTTATGAACCTAAGTCAGTCCTCTAGAGAAAGAGTAGAAGCTTATGTCTTGTGAATGAAATCCATCCTAAAGAGATGGACCAACCATCATTTGGACGAATGTATTCAGAAAGGAGTGTTTCTCAAAGGCCTATACCCAGAAGTTCACAAGTTTGTGGAATTAAGAAGACCAGTCAATCTGCAAGCTGCAGTGGAAGGTACAAGATTGTATGATGAAGTTGAAGCAAGGCTGTCAATGACTCCAGGAAGAGGAGTCTTACCTACTCCCATGCCAAGAATGGTATACCTACCAAATGTAGTCCAAGGGACAGTTCCCTATCCCTATCCCCAGATGCAAACAATACCGCAATATAATGCACCTAATCCTTTGTGGCCACCACAGATGATAGTGCCTCAATGATGGTTCAACCACAACAACAGTGGCCTCAAACAGTTCCTCTAATGGCGACTCAACAATAGTGGAACCCTACCAACTAGAATCAACAACCCCAAGTCTCAACAAGAGCTCTAAATTAGAATCGGAACAGAGGACTCTCTGGATCGACCCAACCAGTGTATGCAGTAATTAGAGAAGCTTTCCAAAACCCTACTACAAGCACTTTCAGGAGGTGAAAATCTGAAGGACTACTTATCCAACTCAGTTGCAAGTATCAAGAAAGAGCTTATGGATGTGATTACAGAGTAGCTACAGATGCTGAAGGTGAATACCGCCAATATATCCACCCCTACGGAAGCTGGGAGAGATGTGATGCACTCTGATACATGGTGCGGAAAGTGTCATCAAGCGGGACATTTAGCCACTGAATGTACTTGAAAAACAACCATTTCTAGAGCCTTCTGTCCCTATTGTTTGCGGAAGAACCATACAGAGGATATTTGCTCTCTGAAAGAGATGCACGAACGAAGACAGAAGGATGAAAATGCAAGATTCAACTTGCTAGAATCCAAAATGACAACACAAGATATTGGACCAAAGCCTAGAGAGTTTGGTCCTAATTTCGGTCCAAGGAGGTTTCCCTCTCAAAGTTATAGAGGACTGGAATGTTACAGGTGTGGAGAAAAGGGTAATATCTCTCCGAATTGTCCAAACCCTAGACGATCTGTGGATTACAAGCCCTTATGCAGCCGATGCAAAGGTGAAGGCCACACTGCAAAGGACTGTCCAAGTCCAGCCCTTGTAAAGGCAAATGGCACTGATAGCCAACAGAAGGTACAAGAGCATGCCTCCAATTTGGTAGAGTTGAAAGTTGCCGTTGTCACACACGCCAAGAAGAAGGGACCAGTTGTGCAAGAAGATAACAACTCTCCTACCAAGACTGTGAAGTTCAATCTGTCAACAGAGGGACAAAGCAGTAAAAACAGAACAGTGCAATATAGAGCACTATAGTGCCACAGAGAGTTACAGAGACAGTCCCAGAAATATGACCAGAGGTCTAGGAGATAGATGAGACATAAGCACTTCCAGAAACAGAGGAAGTACCGATGCTGCAATTGCTAGAAGAAAAAGGAAAGATGAAAATGGGTGTTACCCCATTCCCTAGCAGCAGGCTAGAGAAGCCCGTGGATCCTATCAAAGAATATGACTTGGTAAAAGACCTAGACACTTTTAAATCTAACTTGACATTCCGACAGCTGCTGATGCTGTCTCCCAACTGCCGAAAGAAATTCAAAAGCATCTTGACTCGAAGACGGGGATTAAGGATTGTTCTTTCAACAGCAACCAAGATCAATAAGGCCCCAGAGCCTGTAAAGGAAGTAGATGTGGCTAACGCCTTCCTAGATCCTGGAACCCCAGAGATTAGTGTATGGATTGAAGGATGCTTTATTTCAAATGCATTGATTGATGGAGGCTCATCGGTAAACATAATGACGGATGTGACAATGAAGGACTTAGGGTTGCAAGGAATTCAACCTACACAATGGCTTATCAAATTGGCAGATCAAAGCAGAATTAAATTGTTGGGCATCCTCCCATACGTAAAAACAACCCTTGTAGGAAGAGATTATTGGCTGACCTATTTGGTGGTTAAACCAAATTCTTATGGGATCTCATACCCTCTACTATTGGGAAGACCTTGGCTTTTTGAAGCAAGGGCCAGGACGGACTGGTTCAAAGGAACCCTAACCCTAGGCAGAGGACCCAACAAAGTGGTGTTAAAGTTGTATGGCTCGCAAAAAGGAAATAGATCCACATCCATCAAAGTCATAACTGACTCCTCCAACGAGGTAACAGATGGTACATCAGGTAACGAAGAGGCTATTAAGCAGATCTTTCCCAAGAAAATAGAGGCACAGTCCCTAACAGTGGGCACTATAAGCCAACTACCAAGGGAAGCAAAGTCCTTGTCCATGGGAGAATACCTCCTGCCTCAACTTGAATTGATTTCTGAAATCACCTCTGACAATGAAATAGAAGCATGGATGTATTGTTCTCCCTATTAAATGATAGTCGCAGAGACAGAACAGAGATAGAACAAATACAGAGCAGAGACAGAGCTAGAGACAGTCACAGAAGTAGTAATAGAGACAGTCACAAAGCCAGAGACAGAGATAGAAGCAAAAGCAAAAGTAGATATAGAGGCAAAAGATCTGTTCTTCTCCTACAGAGCCTCTACAGAAGTAGAGACAGAGCCTCCAGAGGAAGAGGATGAAAATGATGAGGAAGAAAATGAAGCAAGTTATGAAAGTGTAGATGAAGAATTTCCTCTGATAGCGAATGATCTTATTGATGTCCCTATAAAGACCTCAGAGGCCAAAGATCTGAGGGTGCTGGATGGAATGACCATGGTTCCATTTGGGTTGACCAATGGACCACAAAGTATGTATAATCTATATAAGCAATGGATTAAAGGCATAAAAATTAAGTTCACCAGTGGCTCCTGTCACCCTGACCATTCAGTCCAGCGAAAAGATGATGATGATACCCCCTACCAACAGAAGCCAAATCCATCAGAGCCACTGCTTCTAGAAGGTCCGTGCTATGTGACATTCCTGGATGCATCCTCTAAATATGAATCCCTAAGTCCATGAGAAATTACCACTCACACAAAAGCAAACAAAGCTCTGATATCCTTCTAGCAACCTCAACAGAAAAACGAGTCATCTGTTCAGAAGAAGGACACTGGTTCTAATGGAACATCAGATGAGGACACTACTCTCTTGAAAGAGTCTGACCTTTATCTAGAAGCCATGCATGGGACATTTATCCGTGAAGTGGAAGGTGAAAAACAAGTGACGTTCTTAGATACTGACGGTACTGAACGACACCTGAAAGTGGGTCTCAATCTTCCAAAAGAAGAACTAGTGGTCCTACGAGACCTACTCAAAGAGAACTTAGACGTGTTTGCTTGGTCATATAAAGATCTAAAGGGAATTGATCCCATAGTATGCTAACATCACATTGATCTAGAGCCCAATGCCAAACCTGTAAGGCAAAGACAAAGGCGTATGAATCCTAATTATTCTGCTCTAGTGAAGGCTGGATTATTGAAACTTCTTGAAGCCGAGTCCATTTATCCTGTGGCTAACAGTGATTGGGTTTCACCCATTGTGGTTGTACCCAAGAAGAACGGGAAACTTTGAATATTTGTGGACTTTCGGAAGCTCAATTCGAAGATGAAGAAGGATCATTTCCCTATCCCTTTTACAGACCAATTGTTGGACACAGTGGTAGGCCATGATTTGATTCCCTCTTGGATGAATTCCAAAACAACCTTCACCACAAAATGGGGAACCTATGCCTCTAGAGTGATGCCATTTGGGCTCTGTAATGCTCCTACCACCTTCCAACGAGTAATGATGGCCGCCTTCCAGAATCATTTGCATGATTTCATGGAGGTGTATCTTGATGACTTTTGTGTCTATAGTTTGATCCGAGAGCACTGGGAACACCTAGAGCAATGTTTTGACATATTCCGAGAGTATGGGATTTCTCTCAACCCTGACAAATATGTATTTGGTATCTCATCGGGAGTTCTTCTGGGCCATATTTTGTCTGCACAAGGGATTGCAACATACCCAGCAAAGATTGAAAAGATTGTTGCCCTGGCAGCACCAACAAACCTCAAGCAATTGAGAGGATTTCTTGGCCATGTGGGATACTACAGAAGATTTATTGCACATTTTGCAACCAAGGCGGCCCCTCTACACAAGCTCCTAAGGAAAGATGTGGATTTTCTTTGGACTGTTGACTGTGAAGAAGCCTTTGATACCCTAAAATAGTGCCTTATCAAAGCACCTATTTTGCAACCTCCTGACTGGATGAAGGACTTCCATGTACACACAGATGCATCAATTGAAGGGATAGGTGTTGTCCTATGTCAAAAGGGCCCCTCTAAATTAGATCAACCAATATATTATGCAAGCCGAAAGGTCACTGATAGGGAACGGAACTATACAATGACAGAGCTTGAGTGTTTGGCAATGGTGTTTGCACTAGAGAAGTTTCGATACTATTTATTGTCAACGCATTTTAAGTTCTACGTGGATCATGAAGCCTTGTCCTTCCTGATGAACAAAGCAGATGTTAAAGGATGACTGATGAGCTGGTTACTCCTATACCAGGAGTTCGACTTCGACTTGGTCACTAAGCCTGGCCATTCCCATGTCCTAGCCGATCATCTGTTCACGGATCCCTCAAACAGAAGAAGAGGAACAGGATGATCTAGACCTTCCTAATGCTTCCTTGTTTCTAGTTGAAACAGTTACTCCCTGGTATGCACACATAGCCAACCTCTTGGAAACTCAACAATATCCTCTTGGCATCTCAAGCCGTGAGAAGAAGAAGCTTCTGTTAGAATCAGCCCCCTACACTTTGCTAGGCGGTGCACTGTACAAGAGAGGCAAAGATGAAGTGCTGTGAAAATGTGTTAAAGGGGATGAAATCGGCATAGTATTCAAGCATGGCATGATGAGCCATGTGGTGGACACTTCGCAAAAGAAGCGATAGCCCAGAAGACTCTGTTAGCAAGATAATGGTGGCCGACCCTCCACAAGGATGCATATGATTACTCCAAGAGATGTGATGCTTGTCAGCAAATGGGAAAACCCACCAAAACAAGTGCCATGCCACTACAACCCATTCTTCCCCTAAAGCCGTTCGAGAAGCGCGGGATTGATTTTGTGGGTCCCATTGATCCACCCACCAGACAGAAACAGAACAGATACATCTTAGTATGTACGGATTATGTCACAAAGTGGTGTGAAGCTAAAGCTCTAAAGCGGGACGATGGTAACATCGTAGCCCTGTTCATGTACGAGAATATTATCACCCGTTTTGGCAGTCCCCTCGAGCTAGTAAGTGACAGAGGTACTCATTGCCTTTAAAAAATCATGGATGAGCTGACAGAGTTGTATAAGATTTGCCATCGTAAGTCTACTCCCTATTATCCCAGAGCCAATGGCCAAGTTGAAGTCACCAATCGTATTCTTTGCTCGATCCTAACAAGAACGATTGGCACACATCGTCACGACTTGGATGATCGACTTACAGAGGCCCTCTAGGCATACAGAACCTCCCATAAGGCAGCTACAGGCTACATGACATACCCCTTTTCAGCTAGTGTATGGTACAGAAGCCACCTTCCCCATTGAACTAGAATTGCCCTCTTTGCGAGTGGCAATTAAAGAACGCTTGGGAGATTATGAGTCACTGCAACGCTGCCTCTTGCACTTGGAATGTTTGGATGAAATACGGCGGATGGCCCTACAATGCATGGAAACCACTCAAGCGCGACGCAAAGCCTATCATGACAGTTTTATCAAAAGCACAAGGAGTTCAAAGAAGGTGATCTTGTCCTAGCCTATGATTCCAGATTTGGCAAGTTTCCTGGCAAGCTTCAACAACAGTGGATGGGCCCGTACAAGGTACTTGCCGTCAATCCTAATGGCTCTGTTTAGGTGCAGACCATTGATGCCTCTTATGATCCCTTCCTGATCAATAGCTATCGTCTGAAGAAGTACTTCCCTCCCTAGGGATCTTGTCAATCATAGACGACCTACCCTCCCCCTTTTGGGCATCGCATTGTCCTTCTCGTCGTGCTTCTGATAGCCCCTATGATTCTCCTCATGAGGCAGTCTCGTTCTGCTAGCCCCTCACATATACATCTCAACTCGACCTTGTTCTCTTCTTATAAGATCCAACAACGGTAGCGAGGTTGGTCCTGACACATGGTATTTCTACCATTCTCTTTCTTCACGAAAAAAAAAGAAAGAAAGAAAAAAAAACAAACAAAACTGTTATGGGAGAAAATGAAGAAATTCCCTGTCATAACAAGCCTCGTTCCAAGAAAAGGTGGAAACACCCTTAGGCGAGAAGCTGACTATGGAAAAGGTGGTAACACCCCACAGTTTAGGATAGCTGACTCATCAATAGTACCTTTCCAACAAGTAATTTGAAACCACCTTCCTTGGTGCGATGTTTCTGCAATATCACCAACCCCTTGAGTGATGTGAGCTTTCATCCTAACAGGATGGGGACGTGAGTATGGATTGCCCTCTATATCTTTCAATAGAGTGTGAGACAGAGGGTGGAGTGAGTGACCAGTCTTTTCCTTCAAATCAAATGAGAGGTGCGATGTGTGAACAGAGTGTTGCACTCACGGGATGGGCCCCTCAATGCACAACGCACGATTTGTTCATGTGCACTGGACCATAAGACTCCCTGACCTTCCTTCTTGCACTGTATGGTCAGCACAGGGTGGGATGAATAGTTGTACCATCAATTGCGCACAAGGTATACAATCTATGCACAAGTGACAGTGAGGATTACATCAATGGGTTTCATGAATGGGCTACCCTTTGTATCTTTCAATAGAGAGTGAGACAGAGGGTGGGCTGAGTGTGACTAGTATTTCTTCAATCCATTATTGAGAGGTGAGGATTGAGGGACATTACGACCATTAGAGTCAGGTACGTTTCCGTTTCCCTTTGCACACATGGGATGGGTCTCTACCATCAACACATGACATGTCACTGTGTTCTGTACACTGCACTGTAAGGCTCCTTGGCCTTCCTGCTTGCACCTATGCCAGACGGGTTGGATGCACTGATGCACCATCACTTGTGCATCCTAGCATACTCCCTTTGTACCACCCCCTAACCGGGTGTGAGATCTGGGTTTCCATCAATATTACCTCGAGTGATGTAAGTTATGGGGCAAGCGACTGTTCTCTCATTCCATCTAAGTGCCAGTGAGTTGAGTGATTGTCCTTCGTCAACGACACCTCCCCCAATAGACTTCATCAACCAGCTACCTCCTTGGGTGCTGCTGCATGGTCCCTGCCATGTTGGCTGAACGCTGGAGTGAGCCGTGGTACCTCTTTTGTAGCCGACTCCCACCCATTTGTAGTAGTGATTGTTCCTTCGACCATGCGTAAAACGGGCCAAGTGTTCCTAACCCTACGTTTCTATTTGCAAGTGTACGTTATGTTTTAAGTGTGGGGACGCATGTGTCTAGTCAGTTGAAGAGTCCTAGGTTATGTGGCTACATCTAACCCTGCCCGGTAAGGTCTTAAGTATGGGGATGCATCCCTGCGCATCAGTCCTGCATATCATCATGGAAATATATAAATCCACCTCTAAATGTGGAAATTCATTTTTTATGCTCTGATGGGGTCCCTTCCCCACTCCTTCGTTTTATTTCACCCTATGCCCATGGCTATTCCTTGTCTATTTGCCTTTATACTTTGTTTTGTCATTTTTCTATGTGAACGCACCCTACGTTCATTGAGACTCACATCCAACCTTACATCCCTATTTGTCACTTCAAACTACCCATTTTTCCTTTTTACCAACCCCTGTTCCGACCATTGGTTCTTCAGTTATTAATTTTTAAAGCAATTCCCGTAAATTGGACAGTTTTTCATGTGAATGCGCTTTTATTGCTTCAGAACTGAGTTTTGAAGTGCCCGCCCTGACAACCCCTCTCCCCTTGATTTTTTTTAAAAACTCCATGTCCTTCTGATGCGCGGTTCATCCGCTATTCATTTTTGCGGGTTTTCATGACCTTTTCGTGCGTATTTTAAACATTTTTTCCATGTGAACCCCTCCCAATTCCCCCCAAACTGAGTTTTGATGTGCCAGCCTTGCCCTACCTATTCTCCTTGACATTTTTTATTTTTACTACGTGTCATTCTGATGCACAATTTATCCGTTATTAATTTTTGTGGGTTTTCGAGCCCTTTTTGTGCCTATATTTATAAAAAATACATGTGACCATGCCCTATTTTCACCGGAATTCCAATTTCATTTGATAGCCGTGTCTTGCCAGCCTTTTCCCCACTTTTTCCTTTTTCCTCCCCCCTCTTCCGACTTTTGGATTTTTAGTTATTAATTTTTTCGAGTGTTTTCGAGTGTTTTTTTGTGTTTTGCCCATGAGAAACCCTCCCAACTTCCCCCAAACTGTGTTTTGATATGCCAGCCCTATGAATTCCTTTTCCCCATACATTTTTCATGTTTATCGCACTTCATTTCGGCAATTGGTTCTTCCCGTATTAATTTTGAGTCCATTTTCGTGTACGATTTTTGGGTTTTTCCCATGTGAACGCGTCCTACCTCTATTGGAACTGTGTTTTTCTATGATTGAGTTGTTGGCCACGTTATTCTTCACATTTTTCCTTCTTTTCGCACTTCGTTCCGACGCGCGAATTTTTCGATATTAATACACGTATGTGTTTTCGGGTCTGTTTCTTGTGTTTTTTCCGTGTGAACACCCTGATTTTGCCCCAAAACAAGTGTCATATTTTTCTATCATTTTCCCCTCGTCTTCTGGCACCTTTTACCTTCTTACAGTTTTTCCATTCGACATACGGTTTGAGTTTTATTAATTTTTCTTCTTTTTTGCCGTGTGGCCACGTTTCTCGCGTCGCGTGTGAACGTGCCTGTTTTGGTTTTACGTGCCTCGAGACACCTCCGTAGCCTCGGTGCCTTGCGCATCGGCGTTCTTGCCCCGTTTGATCCTGCCGATGCAAATTTTTTTGCCCTCGCCTCACGCCTGCACGCGAGACAGGGGTGCACTCGTTTTTACCCATCATATCAATTTTTTGTTATTTTTAAAAAATTTAAAAAAACAACAAACATTTTAAAAAACAAACCAAAAAAAAAAACAAAGACCACAAATATTTTTAAAGGAAAAAAACAAACAAACACAAAAACAAACCACATTAACAAAAAACATAAGAGAAAAAAAAACCAACTACACAAAAACAAAGAGCAAACTAAAAATTAAAAACAAAACAAAATAAAACAATAAAACAAAAAAAAACAAACAAAAAACAAAAAAAAACATAATAATAATAATAAAACCAACAAAAACACCACACAACACGAACGAGAAAAGACAAAAAAACAGAGAACAAAATTTATTTAAATTCACATTAAATTCAAAAAAAAAAACCAGTCTTACCTGCGCACCCTTCTGTTTGTCCTCCTCTTCCTCCTCCATCCACGACCTCCACACCCGCCCTTTGCGCAGCCCTCTCCACACCCGCCCTCCACAACCCTCTTTCCCTCTGCTTCTTCCGCCCTGCAGCGTCGCCCTCCGTCCCCCTTCGTCTTCACCTCGCCCTCCTTCCCCCTTCTTCCACGTGTCGCCCTCCTTTCCCCTTCTTCCACACCTCTCCCTTCTTCCGCCTTCGGGTCGCCCTTCTTCCATACCTCCTTGTCCACGCGGCCCGCCTCTACCCCGCCGCCCCCTCCTTTCTTCCCTCCCCTTGCTGCTGTCGAACGTCGCCACCGGCGCCTCACTTCTCCACGCGGCCCTCCTCCATGTGGCTCACCTCTCCCCCGTCGCCCGCCTCTCCCCTGCCACTTCCACCCCCAATGCCCCTCCTCTTCTTCATTCTCCTACCACTGTGCGACGTCACCACCGCCACCCTCCTCCTCCTTCTTCTCCACCTACCTCTCTTCCTCCGCTCCTCCCATCCCACCGCCACCACGCCATCCACCACCCCCCTCCTCCTCCTGGTGAGTTTGTCCACCCACACCCAGTTCGTTAATTAACTCACTTCCTTAACTTCCTTAATTAACTAACTTAATCAACTTAACTCTACTTAATTCAGTTAACTAACTTACTCTACTTACCCTAACTTACTCTCCTTACTCTACTTAATTAACTTAACTAACTTAATCTACTTACCCTAACTTAATCACCTTACTTACCTTAACCTACCTTCATTACCTTACTTACCTTAATTAACTTAATCACCTAAGTTGCGTACCCTAACTTAGATCCCTTCCTTCCCTCCCCGTACTAACCATAGTTTCCCCCCCCCGTGTTAGCCCCCGATCCTGCCCTTTTCCCCTCTTCCTCCCTTGTACACACGCCGTGTGTGTACGTGTTCGTGCGCTGCTCGCGTGTGTTCACGCTCAAGGACGCGACTCCGACTTGTCCGTGCAGTAGTGTGTTGCAGTCAACCGTTCACACGCAGTCATTTTCAGCTGTTCAAACGCCGCTCGAGTACCAATTTTTAATTTCAAAACCCGAAAAAACACATAAAAATAAACATAAAACACCAAAAAACTTCAAAATTTCTTTAAAATCCAAATAAATTGCAAAAAAATTCCTAAAAAATTTCCAACATTACTGAAATCATTTGTACTTTTTTCTAAAGTGGAAATTCAAGAAAATAAATTGCAAAAATTTCAAAACTTCAAAATTCCTTCAAAAATACATACAAAATGAGCAAAATTCATTAAAAATTAGTAAAATTCCGAAATATTTCCCGAAATATTTCAAAAATTTTCACAAATCCCCTTGCACCTTTTGCCAATAATTTCTCAATTGAAAATACTTCCGTAAAGTATTATTTGAAGCCAAAATCCTAAATTTAATACTTCACCTCATGAAAATTCATTTTAAATTCCAAAAATTAGCTAAAAAATCATGGATAAATTCAAACACATTGTTGACACTTGTTGGATTGCTGAAATTCCACCCTTACACTTCACAACATATTCATGTGTCCTATATCTCGTTTTAATCATTTAAAAAATAAAAAAATAAAGAAAAAGAACGAAAAAAATAAACAAAATCAAACAATATACAAAATTTAAATACACCTAAATTAAAATTTAAAAAAAATAAAAAAATAAAAAATAAAAAATAAAAATAAAACAAACACACTAAGGTGCTTTATTTTTTCCAGTCAGCGATTTTTGCTTTTTTGATTGAATTCCTTGCATTTAGGACTACTCAGTGCGCCTTCAGTCTCTTGTATGTGCATCCCTACCAGGTATTTACTTTTTTTGCTTTATTTATTTTTTTCATCCCTTAACCACATTAAATTGTTAAAATGAAATTTATTCACCCACTTTTTCACACGCGCTCGTGCTAAACACATATTTTTCTAATAATTTAAAATCAACCCGCCATTCACTTTGCACGTACCACGTGCGCTTCAGAGGCACTTTAATTTTTAATAAAAATGAACCAGTCATCACAAAAAAGCATGTGCTGGTAAAAAAAACGCTCCACATCACCATTAATTTTTAATTAATGAATTTGCATTTAGAGACCCTAGTCTGGGTATCGCAGTTCAGGTTTCGTTTAAGCACCGTTTCATCCTAATAAATTGTAATTAAAATTTTAAGAAAGAATCGTTTTTTTCTTATTAAGTTTTATAACCTAATAAAATTTCACCTAGTGTTAATAATTTCTTAAAATGAACCCTTCATTAAAATCATTCTCCTCACTGCACTTTTTTTCCTTTTTAATAAATAAGCTTCATGGAATGGGCACGTATAGTCCTTTAAGCTGATATTGTTTGTCAAAGTTCTGGTTAGGTCCTGATTCGGTTTTTTAGGTATTATGGTTTGATTGTGTGATACGATTACAGGTGCGATTTGTAGTTTTTTTTTCTTTTTGCCTGATACAGGGTCTTGGGTGCCTGCTTCTTGCATCGCATGAAGTTTTCGGTTGCATATGTGTAGAGGTCATGCCGAATTTTTTATAGGATGTGGGTTCTTTAGGGTAGTCAATTGGTTAGTTACGTCTGTGTGTGTACTTCTTTTGATCGATTTCTTTTTTATAGCTATTTGGTTGTTTTGTCGGCATTCTTTGTGATTGTCTGTATTTGTGGTATGTGTGTGTTTTCCATCTGAATAGCACCTCACGCTCCTCCTCCTATCCAGTATGTCCCGTTGATCAGTAGGGATTATTATTCCCTACTGGATTTTGAGCCTATAGCGAAAGCAGGACTTGCAACTTTCGTGGCTACTTCACCCCCATTGATTCCAGACGATCCATCCCAGTGTGATGAGTTTCTTGCATCATACAGTAAGAAATCGAGCTTGGTTCGTGGTGCTTCCATGGTATTGACGCCTAGAGGGTTAGGGAGGGCTTTGTCTCTTCCCTACAAAGGAGAACCCTTTGTTACAGCCAGACAATTATTCTCCAATGATTAGATTCTCAAGTTGTTACAGAAGCAGACCAAAGAGGTTTTGGATGTCAAGAAAGTGATCAACACTTCATGAGTGTCTTTTTCCATGATCACTGATTCTCTTTGGAAGTTAGTCTACCAATTCCTCCAAGACGGGTTTATGCCTGCCAAAACACCATCTCATTATTTGTCCAAGGAACTCTTCACAGCTGCTAGGATGGTGTTACAAGAGGTTGCCATTGATTGGAGTACTTACATGCTTACGAAGATGGACCAACATTTTGTCAAAGTGACCAAAGGGAATGTCACAAATGTCACCTATGGTTCCTATTTATATGCTTTCTTGACATATTCCGGCCTTAAGAAGGGTATGCTACCACCTCCTCCATTTGATCCAATTCCTCCCCCTCCACTTTCAGAGGATTCAGAACCTATTGACATAGAGGATCTTGATTCCCCTCCTCCATTGGTCATTCAGCGGAAGCGCTTGAAGCATGTTGTGAGGTGCCCACCCATCAGCTTTCCAGACACTCTTTTAGCAGTCTATCAAGAAACAAATCTAAGCGTCGCTGTCCGGCACTCCCAGGGAATGTTCCGAGTTTTGTTGCTTAGGGTTTCCCGAATCCGCCTTTGGAAGTATCTAAACTTTAAACTAGTACTTTCTATTCATGATTCTCAATGTCATATTCTTTTAGTAATCATGCTATTTGTAACCCTTGACTATACTTTAATCTAGCACTTGTATATTCCTTTCCTTTGTAACGACATCCAGAGTTCTATTGAACTCTTAGTGACAGCCTGTGTTCAATAGTTATATGCTTCCTTCTATGAAGAATTGATGCAATCCAAAGACTAGATGCATAAGGCAACCACAGAGTTAGCCTCTGCTAAAGACACTCTTGCTGATTTGTTTAAGCAGATGGAGCAGCATACCCAAATGATTGAGACCCAGAGAGAAGAAATATCTTCTTTGAAAATCTAGTTAGTAGAAGCTCAGTCAGAGGTCACTAGAGTTTCGGAAGAAAAAGAGAAAATGTCCAAAGAATCTCAAGAGTTTCAGACTCTTTTAGATGCAAAACTATCAACTTTGCAGACTGCTCATAGTACATTGGAATCCCAAGCTTCCCAGATTAAGCAGTTGCAAGACCAACTGACGCAGTCACGGTCCATTCCTCCAAGCCCCAGTGTTCCTATGATTCCTTCTATATCTCAGCAGGACTTGGCAGTTCTCCAGAGACACGCCACATTATGTCCGTTGTTTCAAGATAAAGTGGAAAGATTGCAGTCCAGGATGGATTTATTATGGTCTACATTTGAGCAATTTTAGGAGTATGTTCCTCTGAACCATTCTTTCTTTGTCCCCTATCAGTTGCAAAAGTCGGCCTTCTATATGAAGCTTTCAACGATGGATCTCCCTCTTCCAGAGGATGGTTGGAGTGGGGCTTGGTCTTCTGATTTGCTGACAGAAGTTGTACGTATGGTCTTTGAAGATTCTGTGACGACGGATACCATGTTGCTGTCTTAGATGTATCTACAAGGTGATCTGTTGATTTCAAATGATGTAGATCTGGCTTGGCATGTGGGAGATGTGGTTTTGCAAGCTGCCTTATATGTCAACTATTTGGAGTTAAGGATAGATGACTTGTTCCAGTGCTATTCTTCTAAAGTGGCTACTTGCCCTGACACT
Organism: Lygodium microphyllum; assembly: GCF_053477565.2. Taxonomy (NCBI): domain Eukaryota; kingdom Viridiplantae; phylum Streptophyta; class Polypodiopsida; order Schizaeales; family Lygodiaceae; genus Lygodium; species Lygodium microphyllum. The sequence goes on along the minus strand of NC_141146.1, from coordinate 155,910,116 downwards.
TCATGGCATTCAATGATTGACTCTGTGGTCCTGAACCAATGTCAGAATACAACTTCTACTTATGTGCAGACCACTAACCAACTGAGGGTGGATCTCCTAGCTTATCTTTCCAAGAACCATCCATTTGATTCATCCTTCTTTGATGCCTACCATCGACGATATGTTTTAGGTCCCTCTATTCCTAGCTTATTGTACTATCAACAAATGGCCCATCGCTATGATACTTATCTTTCCCTTTATCAATCCAACTCAGCAGCCATCTTACCTCTCCTTTTCCAACCTCAGGGTTTTCCTTAAATTCCCATCTTTACCTATTTTTCTTTCATCAAAGATCGAGTCTTTTCCCCTTCTCCACCATGCCCTTCTCCATCTATCCATATACCTTCTACTTTTCCTACTTATCAATTGACACATTTCCTAACTGATTAACTTAAATTTTCAGCCACTCCTTCTTTAGCTTATTCCTCCTTTTATGATTTTTCCTACCCTTCTCTTCATCCTCTTTTACTTATTCCACTTCCATCTCCTGCCACTTCTATTTCTCAACCCCCTCAATTGGTTAGTGGGTACAAGGATTTGATCAGCAGATTCCGAGAAGAAGACGATGGAGCTCGACTGATTCTCTCACAGGACCATAGATTAATTGGCCATTAATTCCAGGAGACTGGACAACTTCTAGTCAAGCATACCAATTTTTCTCACTAATATTCACAATCTCTAGATCCTTCAATGAGATTGACAGCCCATTTTGCTTGGTACTTAGCATATATGCATAGGCATTCCCATAACGATCAAAAGGCCATTCCAAAGCTTTGTATGAATGTCAACGTGAACATTGATTCCCAATAGTTGGATATCCTATATTTTCATGCCCGATGTCTACCTAGTAGATACCTTATTTTGCTAGAAAAAATGTGCTGCCTTCAGTTCTTTCAAAATCCTCCAAAGACATTTGTGGATCCATGGATCATTTTTGTAATCATCAAGAATTCAAAAGGGATAACCTTCATTGATGCCTTTGCAATGTATTTTGGATGATTCTTAATTATATATATCTATTTTTGGAGGTGTCATTTAGATGGTTGTGTTTGTGTGTGTGTTGTAATAATCTTATGTGATGAGTTCGTGCTGGTTGAATAATTTGTTTGAGAGCTCTTTTCAACTATTGATGGTGGACGGCAAGCCTATGATGAAACGCTGAAGAAGAACCTCTTATATCCTTTACAAATTTGTTATGACTTTTAATTGTTGATTAGATGTGTTAATGAATAACGAAGTTTTCCTTTAGTATTCTTTTCTAAAGATACAGGTGATAAGTTGGGGTTATGGTTTGGAGTGATTGTTGAAGATACTACAGAAGATTAAATTGAGCTCTTTAGTAAAGTTACATTTTTCTTTTTCTTAGGTCGTGAGGATGCTTCCTTTCTAAGTGTGGGGATATGTTGAGAGTGGAAAAAGACTGAATTTTTGACTGATTTTTGTTGTTTTTGAGGTCTGAATTATTGATTTTTGATGGATTTAGAGTGATGTATGGTTGTTAATAGAAGTGTTTGAGAGTGTTTTGGATGATATTGATTATGTTTTGGAAGTTCATGATGATTTTTAGTAGAAATATGAAGCTCTGTGATGTTCTGATAGGTTCTATTGAGGTTCTGATTGGTTTTGATACCTTCTGTATAGCTTCTGTTTTGTTCTGATTTTCTGTATGAAGCATGGATTGATGATTGATGAAGATTGAAATCTTTTGAAAGCTTATTGAATATTTTTTTATATTTTGAATGGTTTTAGTATGAATTATGAGGATTTGATGTTCTCTCATGACCTTCTGTAACCCTCTGTAAACCTTCTGTAGAGCCTCTGTCTCTGCTCTGTATCTATTCTATATCTGCTATGTTCCAGTTCTGTACTATTCTATAGAACTTCTGTAAGTGTTCTATAGAATGTATGTGTGACTTTGGAAAAGTTTTCTAACTTTTGGAAAGGATGAATTTAAATTCAAAAGAGCTAAAAAAAATGGAAGAAGCAACTGTTGAAGACTGAAGATAAGACTGGAGTGACAATGACAGTAGTGAGCTATGAAGAGACACTGTAGTGGCTCTGGTGCCTCTTCACATCAGACATACCTCTTGGGAGGTGCATCCATGACCTAAGAAGGATTATTGAGAGAAATTATGAAAGCATTGTAGTGAGGAGATGATGTGCTATTGAGAGAGAGAGAGAGAGAGAGAGAGAGAGAGAGAGAGAGAGAGAGAGAGAGAGAGAGAGAGAGAGAGAGCCAATTCTATCAAAATAGTGTAACTGTATATGAGAGATTGAGAGAGAAAACTATGAAGACATTGAAGATTAATACTATGTGATTGATTTCCATTCAAAAATGGTTTATTCCTTTATGTTCATTATTCTATTGGTGGATTCTATGAAGAAATTGAAGATTATGGTTGATTCTATCAAATCTGTGGGAGATATCTACTATGATGCTGCGTGAAGATTTACTGTTTTCTTTGTTTTGGTCATCAAAATAATTAAATAAAATCATGTTGATGTTACAAGATAGATTTTCTTGCAATAGAATCCACTTTTCCTTGGGGTTTCTCTTGGGGCTCCATTTGTCTTATCAAATCTATAGGTTTTGATATGATTATTGGCATGGAAGTTATGAGTCACTTCAAGCCTATTACATTTGATTACCAAAAGGTTTCTCTCTTCTTCACATGTGAACCATTCAATGCCCCTCTCCAACATTTCTCCATGACACTATCCCTCATTACTTCTACATGTACTAATGCTTGTGACACAAGGTTCAAAAGATGGGTTTTCCAACAAAAGCAACTGTATGCTCCTCAACTTCAGCAATGGAAGGATAAAATCATGACATTCTCCTCAGATAATCCTCTCCAATTCTCAAAAAATACTAAATATTTTATATCCTTCCTAATTTCCCCCAAAGTACTCCCACTAAAGCTACTCATCTAGGATTGAGCCCTAATGAGGATATTCAAATTTTCCAAGATCAAATCAAAACTCTCCTCTCATTAGGTCTCATTGAAAAAGGTTCAAGCTCATGGGCTTGCCAAGCATTCTATGTCAACAAACATTCAAAATGGCTTGTAGTCAACTACAAGCCTGTAATATTCCCCCCCTTGTGCATAGGAACCCCTCTTCCCCCCAATAATTTTCCAAATTATTGTAAAAAAATTTATTTCCCCCCTCCCAGTTGATGTTGCCAGCTGGTGGGAGGGATGGGAAGATGATGATGTCGATGATGAGGGGGGCCACGTGGCCCACCCCCAGCCTCTTGTAGTCTGCGGTCAGCTGGGAGGCCTAGACTCCCCGCCGCCATATACCACGCCAACATGTGGTGGGTGGGGTGAGACCACTAGCACCACCACTCCACTTTCTCCCCACCTCCCTCCCATTGTAAACCTTTCCCCCCATTATAAGGAGAAGGCCTTGAATGGCACACTGCAGAGGGGGAAAAAGAGAGAGAGAGAGAGAGAGAGAGAGAGAGAGAGAGTTCTAGAAGGTTCCTCCTTTTCCCCTCCTTAGAGGGTGACTACACACACTTATCCTTTTCCCCTTTCCCATGAGATTATTCACTACCAGCTGCGAGATTTTTCCCCCTTTTTGCCCCTCTACGTGAACAAGAGGCTACTGAAATTCCTACGGGGGTTGCGCCTAGAAGAGAGGAAGATCGAGTATGGACCCCAAGCGAAGAATGTCGAGTGCGGGTGGGAATCCCACAACCACAACGAAGCTTCGGGCGCAGCCATCACTGTCAATCTAACTACAGTATCAAATATAAGTAATAAATTGATAGATGCTTGCTTTGATTTCTGCATGAGATACGTTAGGTCCCAAACTATACCACATGAGAATAGTTCATTGAAAAGGATAAACTTCTTCTCAAATATTCGAAATATTGAGTCTTAGATATGTATGTATCAAGAGAAGTTAATGGCATCTGGATGCTATGTGATAAATTCATGCATAGCATGAACAACTTATAAGGTTCTAAGGTATTGTCAACTCCCTCTTCTTGCAAATTGGTAGTTATGTTTTCGCCACATTAAAGGTATATGTTGCAGCTTGCATGTCTGATGGATTGCATGGCAAGCAATCTAGCCTAAAGGAAATTCATCTTAGGAACTCTAGATCTTTGCCCAAGCTTTTGCTAATGTCAGGAATTGATAGCTCATATTTAATAGATTGGGATCTTGATTCTATGCATAGTTAGTACAAGCAATGATCCTAAGGATTAAAACTAGGATGCCTTAAGATTCGTCTGATAACTACTATGTTTATCAAGCTAATTTAGGGTTAGGCTAAATACAACAACAACTCTAGGTGTCAAAGGCAAGTGGAGATCTCAAGGATTAGGAAACCCTAAGTCAAAGGAAAGGCCGATACTTTTATATTTGTTGGGAAGAATGTTGGTTGTCGATCAATGTAAGTGATCAATAGACCTTATATATTGTATATGAGACCTTATCATATGCCTTAGCCGAAGGAAGGGAGTGTTAAGTAAAAAATTTCATAGTATCACTCTTTGATCCCAAGGGGGAGATTGAATATGCGAATGGAAATGTTATCGCATCCATTCTTGCATTGTTTGGAAAAATGCATTTGGTTTTGTTAAACAACATCCTAAATGCTTTTACATTCAACTGATTGTTGGATTGTCGTTTGGATGATTATTACAAGTGCTTATGATTGATGGTAAATTCACGGGTCTGTGATGACAAATTGCCATGGGGATAAAGGAATGTTTTCTTGGAAAATGATATTACGATTGACTACCTTGACTATGCTTGATTCCTAAATGATTTAATTAAGGAAAGGTTTTGTCAAGAAGAGGGCTTGAGAGAGAGAGAAGAAGAGGAGAGAGTGTGTGTAGAAGAGAGAGAAAGACTGCAGGAAGAGAGACAAAGAGAGTGATGAGGAGAGAGAAATACTAGAAAAGGAGAGAGAAATAAGCCATGAAAGCTTGGATAGAGAGGTGAAGATGAAAGGAGACTTGATGGTGAAAAATAAAGTCTCTAACACATTATATACCAACCAGTGTAGCTAGTATTTTCCCATTATTAAATGCCCCTCTCTTACATTCCATCCCCCCTGGAAGGTTTTTGCCCTCAAAAATAATTTGGGCACTTATCATAACTGGGCACAAGAATAGATCAGAGTACTACTCTACTACATTATTACATGGGTATACTAATGAGTGAAGAGGTATTATTGCGTATGATGGGTCATCGGGGTATGTACAATACATGGGCCTTATTGAAAAATTATAAATATGAATTTTTGACCCAAATATCTTGAGTAAATGTGAGCTGTAGACAGTGGACAGCAAGTTGTTTACTACAGGGCCCTACTGTAGTAAATCTGTCATAACTTTCTATAGGAGACTTCGATCGGGGTGTGCCATATATCAAAATGGAGCTCTTGAGGAATACTTTCAGGCATGTATGATGTCCATTGCTATCCATAGTATAAAATAAAATATGCTTTGAAACAGAGAGCTGTCTTCAGTCAATCTGAGAGAAATCAGGGCCATAATTAGCTAGATATCAGTCAAATCTACTTCTAGTAGGTATGGAAACTCTTCCGAAATTGAAGCTGGCCTCCAAGAAGCTTCGTCAAGTGGTAAACCTCGCCACTTAATCAAATATTCCATGATGGAGCAAGAGCGAAGCTTCTTTTCCCTTTGTCCTATGACTTGCTCGTGTATGTATTGAATGATGCCTTCTTCTTCTATCAATGGTAGCTCCTCAACATAATCCACTAATGATCCAATGAAGGGCTTCAATTGACTCACATGGAAGACATTATGAATCTTTGTGGATGGGGGCAATGCAAATTATATGCTAAGTCTCCCACTCTTTTGACAATCCAGTATGGCCCATAGAACCTGTGAGCTAACTTGTTGCTAGACCCATCCTTAAGGGTGGCATATCTAGACTTGGGAACCTTCCAAAGCACCAAATCCCCTTCTTGGAACTCAACATCCCTTCTTTTGTCATCAGCATAAAGTTTCATTTGATCTCCTCAGCTTTCTTCAAGTTGACTTTACACTACAAGAGGATAGTGATGAAGACATTGATGCACCTTCTCGGCCACAACTAGAGTATTTCAAGAGGGAGCTTGAGGAGATCACTCTCAATTTGAGCGTAGAGGCAGCATAGAGCTTAGCCAGTGTGCGCCCACCTCCTTGCCCTCATGAGATGCCAGTAAGCTATGAGCCACCCCTCACTTCTCTTCATGCTATCACCATTGCGCCCTCAATCCGACTACACATTACCTTCCTAAGAGAGAGACTAGGTCTAGCCCACTTTTTTTCCATGGTGGCTCGTGGCATGGTTGCTAGTGTTGAAAACCCCAATGCCATTAGGCAAGATTTATTGGGATAAAATGTATTGTTTCCTATGATCAAGAATAGTTATGACCATGGGAAGTGTAGCTCGAAGAAGCCTAGGAGAGAGTAGATGTATTTATTGCCTAATGATATCTCATCACCAATGTAATGTACTTTGTAATCTTCTCTTAAAGTAATGAAAATCGATGTTTATTGCATTTGTGTGTAATGTAGTTTGTGATATGTATCATTTACTATTGTTTTCACTTGAATGTTAAGTTGGAGATCCTACGAATAAGAACTAGATCTATGGCCTTAATAGTGATACATCGGGCTTGAATGGCTAAAAGTTGACAATCACTCATTAGATCAATCAAGTAGCTTTCACGTGCTTCTTGGAGAGCAAGCAAGGATTGACTTTGACCATCACTCCACATTCCTTACATGGTTCCTTGAAAAGAACTTGTGATGATGCCCGAACTCTATAGATCTTGCAATATTTCTCACACCAACCTAGAGAATGGTGCCTTAGGAATAATCAAGTTGGCTCTCTTCTAGAATTTCCTTATCTCACATAGTGCAACTGTGCATGGTCTCCATCTTTTCTTCTTATGTATTGGAGGACGTGTATTACTAGCTGGAGCAGTAGTGGGAGGTGGAGAATTTGGAGCATGTGGACCACCATTTTTGGACAATGGTGAACCATCATTATTGACCACACTAGGGCCACCATTGTTGGCCACAATAGTGCCACCATTATTAGTTGTAGTAGGGACACTATTGTCAGCCACCACCAAGGGACCTTTTTCACTAATAGTACTCTCACTAGATTCCGAAAGAGTGTTGAGCTCTTGCTCTTATAGGTGCCTTCTTGATAGGAAGCTTAGAACGTGCCATGGTCATGATGATGAAGGATATAAAGGTGGAGGGTAGAGTGAAGAGTAATGGGAAAAGATGAAAGGAGAGACTTGACTTAAATACGAAACTTTTAAACTTATTGTGGTGTAAATGAACTTCAAATGTATCATTTCATTTCATTTCTCTATCCCATCCCTACCTCTCTCTGTTTCCTGCCACCCCCCTCATGCTCCTCTCTCTCTAGGGCCAGTGAATGTTCTAAGGTTTGGAATTTTCATATCTTTGTCTTAGGATTTTGAAATTGACTTTTCATAATTAAAAAACATAGTTCAAAATCAACTTTGAAAAACATAGTGACAAACCTTCAAAATTTTAAACAAAATTTGTAAGGCCTCTCATATTAAAGATAGGAGAATTGATGTGTCATATCCTTAGTACCTATGCTCTCTCATGAACTCTAAATGCATCAAAATTGTTATTTTTATGTAGGTCTCCATTTCTTGCCATCTCTCTCTTAGATTGCCAACCATTCTATGTAGCATTGTCTAGCTATGTTGTTTTCATATATTTCTTTTCTCACTTAATATATTGCCCTACTTATAAATTCTGCTTAAGAGGTTTTGGACTTCTTTTCTTTTTTCTTGTATATTATCTCTAATCTCCTATACCACCATTGGAATAATTGCCTCATAGAATTGGAATCATTGATGCCACCTCCATGATAAGTTGCATTTGAAAAGCATAATGAGCTTGCCAATGAGATTGTTCCATGCCTTGACCATACTACCAAACTTCCTTGATCTGCAAAGTATGGACCATGTGCTCCAAGTATATGATGCATAAGAAGAGAGATTAGAAACACAAACTAATTCAAATTGATGATTTTTTTTGTAATGGTAACAATACTGACCATGTAGTGTGCTATGCTATTTGTAGTCTATGCCTCCATCATGGACTTATGAAATTTAGTAGCAACTGTCTCTTTAAATGTATTAGCATCACCATCCCTAAATCTCAACTTTTGTAGGAGAGCTGCTAATCTATCTAGGTGTATCCACACTTCTACCTTCCCAATCCTCATTCATCCCCCATTGCTCCAATCTGGAAGAGCAAGGTACAACTTTTTCCAAGCTTCATACTTCTCAAGTTGTTTTTCAAGTATATTGCCTTCCTCATCTCGAGATGGAAATATAAACTTCCCAGCCTTAGTTCCGCCAAAGCATGGTTTACAATTATATTTCCACTCTCACTCGATTTTTTCTCATCCTTTTTTATTTCTACTTGGCCCCTATGCAATCCAACTTCAAAGAGGACTTGTTTTACCTCTTTGATTGTAGCATCAGATTGCGACACGAGCTACATCTTGTATGTAAATCATATATATTCAAATAATAGCTTCTCAATTATTCTAACCAAACAATGCAATGTGCAAAAGTAAATCCTTGTTAGTGGTATTTCCAAAATAGGGCACCGTTTTGGATCCATCTTTTCTTTTCTTCCTAGTTTGCATGCAATATATGCATGCAAATTTTACATTCACTGCATTTGATAAACCAAACATACACTTCAATATTTTTAAATCACCTACAAAGATGCTATTCAACTTGATAGTCCCCAAACATGTAAAATTTCTCCATTATTTTGTTGTTGAATAACATTGGGTATATTAGTGAGGTTTAAAAAACTTTAAGTACTTCATGGTCCTCCTTTTTTGTACTTCAAATGTTGCAAGCCACCTTATTTCATTCTTTTATTGCACACTAGAGTATAAAGGATGGTTTTCATCGATGTTGGGATCCAATGCTCAATTCATAAGTGTCATACTCACAGGTTCATTTTCCCCTTGATAATCTCACTCTCATCAAGTTTGAGGACAACCTCTACATTCTTCCACATACATATTGTAGAACTTGACCATAGCAATATGAACCCTACATATATCCAATACAAAGTTATTGGATGCATTCAATACAAAGGCAACTTCTTTGGAACCATACTTCAATATGTGTGTGTGTTCTAGTTGCGTAGGCTCATCAATTAGTTCTAAAACTTTCTCTTTTAGTTGTTTTCAAGCCTTCTTCATGTGAAATGGTTTTGGCAGAGGCATTACTCGCTTAGTTTTGAAGACTTGCATATAACCTGTATCCAATTGTTGATAGAGTATACTGTATGACTCAAAACTCATTCCTACCTTGTCACATAATCCCTGAGCATCTATAGCAGTAAACAAGTTGCTCACATCCCTAAGATGCTCACTTGCAACACTATCTGCAATGTCCTTGAATTTATGCTTTTTCAATGCATTTTTTACCATATCCTTGCTTAGGAATGGCAATAGTACCATTCTCTGCATGAGCGAACATATTTCTCATTGTAATAGATTGAGCATATATCCATCTATGATATTGTCCACTTCCTTTGGTTAAATAATGAATTGATTTAACTAATCGGATGTGCCGACGTGCTTCTTTGGTTTTTAAAGTGGGCCCAATCTCCAAAGTTATTGTGAGTTTCCTCTTTATGTTTCGATTCTCCTTCTCCAACTCCATAACTTTAGACTATAACTCCATATTCTGCACATGTGTAGCATGCATAGCATCTTTAATGACAGGCATTGCTTGTTGTAGGGTTTGGTCCTTGTGTGACAAGTCTTGCAAAGAAAAACATATGTCAATTTTAACTTGGATTAGCATTCAAATCACACAATTACACCCCTTTGATTCACTATATATGTGTTCTTTTTTACCCAGTTGGATCTTGTCTCTTTCTCTTAATTTTAGTCATGATAGACCCTAATCAACCCCTAATCAGACTGTAATCTTAGCTTTTAATCTACCTATAATTAGCATCAAGTCTTATATTTTGTTCTATCCAAAATATTCTCTCTCTCTCTCTCTCTCTCTCTCTCTCTCTCTCTCTCTCTCTCTCTCTCTCTCTCTCTCTCTCTCTCTCTCTCTCTCTCTCTCTCTCTCCAAGAATTGATCAAAGATATTTAAACACATTTATACATAAGCTTGGCTAGTGGAGAACAATAACATCATCTTATCTTCTGGGCCTAATTTACTCTCTATCACTTATTTTCTTAGTTTATCTCACACATTCCTCTCTCTCTCTCTCTCTCTCTCTCTCTCTCTCTCTCTCTCTCTCTCTCTCTCTCTCTCTCTCTCTCTCTCTCTCTCTCTCTCTCTCTCTCTCTCTCTCTCTCTCTATGAATTGATGCTTAAGGATTAAATAACAACTTTGAAGAATAATAATATCACAGAAATTTAAAAAATAAAGATACCTCCATCATCACTTGATTACTTGTAGTATAGACTGTTGAAGAGGAAGATATCTTATTACATAGTACTGAAGAGCGAGATTGCTTGTAGGAGGGTAGAGAGTGTTGTAGATAGAGATTATTTGATTTTAGCAAATGGTATCAAAACCACTCCAATGCTAATTCAGAAGAATTTGTATGCAAGAAACCATATTCTGGAGGGAAGGAAAAGAGTACACAAATTTTGGGACAAAACTAGAGCTTTCAGAGGAAATGAAAAAATGTCGAGAAATAGGCATAGAATTGTCAAAAAATGATAAAAATTTACAAGGAAAATCTCAAGTCAAAAAGGTGTCTCGGTAAAAAATAATCCTAAAATATGATGTTTACGTCATTTTATATCACTTTTTAAATTCCACCCTCTTAAGAAGCAAGCACAAGAATAATTCTAATATATTTTAATGTTGAAAAGTCATGAGAGCATTAAAGATTTAAATACCAATTATTGCCTCTCTTTTTAGAGAAAATAGAATTGTATTTTTTTAGTTATGAGGATTTTGTAAATAAGTGACCTTATCCGACAGTTTGGAAATAAAATGATAGGTGAAATCTATTGAAAATACAAATACAAGATTTGCTTGATTGTAGAAGATCTCTTATTATAATATTATTTTGAAATCTCTTTTTAGATAGAGAGAGTTGAGACAAATCCCTTAAAGGGAAAAAAAGAGATTCCATATTTCTCCTAATGTGACCTTGAAATGAAGCCCTAGTTATTTGGAATGGGAGAGCTCAGATTACAAGAGAAGACATGGACTTGAGCCAAAACGCTAACATCACCACGGCCAATGGTAAACACGACAATAACGCCCTTTGTGGATCTTGGATTACAAGAGAACACACCAATTTAAAAGTGAATGCACAAAGACACAACAATTACAGAGTGAACGCATGGAGACACAACACTTGAAGAAAGCGTAGCCAGACAAGAGATAGAAACATTGATTACAAGATAATGGAGACCAAGCATATGTACTAGTAGCGTTTGGTAGTAAAAGGTAGAGAAGGGTACATAGAGTAGGTGGAGATGGTGGTGGTGGATATGGTGGAAGCACAAGAGTAAGCTATTAGAGAAAGGTGGAGGCTTATGGAAGATGGAAGCTTTTGTGGTAGATAAAGGATATGGTGGAAGTAAGAGTATGAAGCTTAAGGAGTACAAAGCTTAAGGGAGTAGGAAGCTTGGATGGAAATGGTAGAGGTAAGAGCTTGATGGAGTAAGGAAGTATGGAAGCTTGGAGAAGAGTAGCGGAGAAGCAAGGTGGAGATCTTCTTGTTACATGAGTATGGGAGAGCAAGATGGAGAGGCTTAAGGGTAAGAGCTCAAGGGAGACAAGGGTTTGCACAAGAGAAGCTTGAGAGAGAAGGTGTGAGAGGCTTGTTGAGCTTATTCAAGAAAGAACTAAAAACCAATGGAACTACAAAATAAAACTTACAAAAGACTTGTGAAAGGCTTGTGAAAGCCCCCCCTCTCTAGGGATGAGAGAACTCCCTTTCATAGATCCAAGGGAGTTCCCTATTACAAATAATAGATGGATATTTTATCATAGAGAAGGAACTCTCTAGAGGAAATGGGTTCCTCATGAAAATGTGGAACTTTCTATCCATGTGAAAGGTTAAAGAATAACATGTTATTCACGTGAAGGAGTACCATCTCAAAATATTTATTTTTGAAAGGAGATGTATGTGTTTAATTTTTCATCCATGTGCCTTTTCTTCTTGCTACCATGTGCCTTTCTTATGCTGATTAGTTGTCTTTATTGAAGAAAGGATTTCATATAAGTTTTCTTCATAAAAAGTCTTTGTTGTTGGCATGATATCTTTTTGCATTTTCATCCATCTTTTCTTTTGTTAAATAAATATTTTGGTATTTCTTTTTTTAAGGCTCCATCTATTTGTTAAAGAAATGTTTTAGCATTTCTTTTTCTCCATTCATAATTTCTTTTAATTCATCCATCACTTCTTCATTATTTTAGTTTCTCCTCTTCTTTGTATTGCATAAAGAAGTATGCATGTTTGATATGACTTCACCCTCTTTTGAGTTGCACGCATAAAAGTTTGGAATGTGGATGTGCATTTTGCATGGTTTTTATTTATGGCTTCATCCTTTGTATAGGAAAAAGTTTTTAATGCTTTTGAGTTTTTGTGAATCTCACATTTGGCCATGCTTGAATTCTCTCCAATGGTCGGTCATAATTGCTATATAGCAATAATTGAAGGCTTTCCTTTTTCTTTGAATTTTTCAAAACAAGTGATATTTTCTTTTGATGAAAATAACCCTTGTAGTTGAGGTTGGTTTTTGGCAAATGGCAAATGCAGGTTTTGTTAATCTCGCCATTTTGAATCCTTGGCTTGGGATCATCCTTTTTATTATTTGCTTGATATCCAACTTTGGTGATTGCCCATTGTGACACTTGGGAGGGCCCTATTGAACATAGTTTTTGATTGTGTAATCAAGTTCTTTGACCATTTTAATAGAAGATCTAGCCATGAGAAAACATAGTGTTCCTTGTTGAAGAAAAACAGTTTTCTTTGTTGACCTCCTTGTTGTGTTGGGTAGCCTTGAGATAAAGAAATTTTATTTGGCTGTGAAGGATGTTCCTTTGGAGAGAGCATTCTTTTCATCTCTATTGCTATAGCACATGTTGAAGGTGCCCAAGCTAAAGAGATATGCAAGTTTCTTTTGACCTATTATTTTGTTAGAGGAGATTTTCTTTGTTGGTGAAGGATGCTTCTTAGGCACTCTTTTCATCTTTGCTAGAAGGAGTGGAGAATGACTAGGATGATAGTGTTTTGTTCAAAGGCCCTTTTTAGATAATACCTTTTTTGAGGAAAAAAATATTTGTTTATTAGTAGTAGGTTATTTGATTAATTAGTAAGGTGCTTACCATTATTTTTGTGATTTTGCAAGGACCATCTTGCAAGGAGCACCTTCTATGCTAGTTCTGCTATTATCTCTCTTCAAGGATTAGAAGAGAGATAATACCAGGATCATCATCTTTATATATTTCTTTCAAAGATTCCCACCACTGAGATTACCTTTAATACTTGGAATCAGGGGTAGGATCCAAGGAAGTTCCAAGAAATTTTTGAGGGAAGATCACCATATGATTCTTGTAGATCTCCAAATAGTCTGGTTGTGGCCATAATAGAAAGTTCTCCTTTACTTGGAAGATGGATGGAATTTCTTCCTCTTTGAAGGGAAGATTTGCAGTATTCAAAGAATAAATAGTGACACGGCTTTTTTATATGTAGAGAGAAGATATGAATCACCAAGAGAATGTGTTCTTGGTACCACTAAATAAAGATGTTGATCATAGTCAAATGCTTTGACATGATTTGCATCATTAATAATCCAACCTTGACTATGGGAGGCAAAATATTCAGGCTGGGGGATCATAGCTCAATTTGGTGTAAGTGGGATATTTTATTGTGTGACGATGATATGGGATATAGTCAGGGACAAATTCATTAGTTATGCTAAGGGCAAGTTTTTCAAACTTACTAATTTTACCATGACTTTATCATTATCATCATAATAATCCCAAACAAGATCATTAGCAAAGTCCTTACAATAATATAATTTCTCTTTAGTTTGGTCATTATCATCCCAACCTGAATCATCATTCCATTGAGCACAAATATCACATGTGTGTTTTACTCTGTGTTTTACTCTTAAAACATTGTAGGCTTTGAGATTTTGATGTTGGGTTGTGGATAGATGTATTCACATGGTCCATTATCATCATCATGTAACATTGTTTAATTTTTTAGTTAGTAGAAGACCACCAACCTTTGGAGGAATATCTTTGCTCGATCTTTTGAACTCTGTGTCTTTGTCCCTTTGTTTTGGAGGAGAAGAGCTTACCATCATAAGTGCTTTATCAAGAGTATTTTTTCGGAGACACAGAGAGAAGAGTTCTTGGATGGTTAGCTCCTCAAAAGAAGAGCTTGTCATGAAAGAAATAGAAGGGAAATGTTTATTTTCCAAAAAGGAGTGTCAGATTGAGATTTTGACTTCTGTGGGGATTTAGGAAAAGATGATCCCTTTAGTGGTGCTTTGGGGCTTAGAATTTTTTCTTTCTCATTTATCGCCTCATCAAATTATTCTATCACCCAATTCTAAAGATAGAAATGTGTCTAAATGAAAAGACTCTTGAGATAGAGACTTACATTTTTTTGCTCCCAAAAACTCTCAGGATTGGGATATGTCTTATTTTGTTATGGATGACATAGAGATATAATTCTTCTTCGTTTGCTTTTGAGAATGTCACAGAGATGTCATCTTTCTATTGCTCTTCTAGTATGAAGAGAGATTCTTTTGGAATGGCTTTCATGATGCTAAGACAAGGCAGATCTTTCCCGTACCATTATTCAAGGAGTTGTATAATAGCGATATGTTGGGACAAAGGGTTGTGGTTAGGAATGGTAGGTTCCTTTTCCCAAGGTTCATCTTCCCATTCCTTGATCCAAGCATGGTCTTGTTCTATAGCTAACTTTGCTAGAGATTGAATTCTTCTTTCAGTTTTGTTACTTCGGTCCTTAGCACAAGGACACTTCAGATAGTTGGACTCTTGATTACATCTACATGTATAAGAATTCAATGTTGGGGAATCATGATCACTTACTTGAGGAGAGGAAGGGGAACTAAGATCTTCTCTTAATATGTCATATATAGTCTCTACATGTTTCCTTTCATGCCAATGCTTCAAGCCAATATGATTAACCTCATTTAGATTCTGAGGAGCATCCATACAACGTAGGCCTTTGAGAGCTTCCTTCTCTTTAATAGATCTCAAGGTGTCAATGGGATTGGAGCCTCTACTACTTATCTCCCCATAGATATGAGAATCTTTGCGATGACATTGCCTTTTTGCTTCATAGGATCTTTGATCCAAAACTAGTTTAGCCAACAAAGAAGCAACAAGAGGTCTATTAGAGTAATCATCCTTCTGTATAGCATCAACCTCTAGCTTGAGAGGATATCTTTTCATGATATATGGTTGCGTGTATTCAGCTTCATGAAGCTCTTCATACTCATCTTATTTAGTTGTTGCATGCCATAACTCTTGTTCATTTTCTAGGGACAAATTCCAAGATGTTGGAGGAGAAGCTTTAGCAGAAATTTATGCACTATTCTTTTTGGGGAGAGGACTTAAGAATGTGCATATTAATTGGTGAAGAATTAAGAGAAGATATTTCTTCTTCAAATGTTGATGTAGCTTGACTGATCCTATTAGCTCATTTTCTTTGCTATATATCATGCAAAGAGTATTTTGGTTTTCTAAATTGTCCAAATCTTTGTTCTTAAATGAAGCACAAGAATAAGTAGATTATGACTCCTTTTCTTTACCTTTGCTAGTATCCTGAGTTTCAATATCTTGAGATTCCAAATGTCTATTCTTCAAAACACAAGTAGTGGTAGATAATGGCCTCTTTTCTTTTTTTTGCTAGGATCTTGATTTTCCAAATCTCTATTCTTCAAGGAATGTACTGGAACACAAGAAGTAGTGAATGGTTGTTCTTTCCTCTTGCTGGGAGTAAGACAATGTTGTTGAGGGATAAGAGAGGAACTTGATGCCAAAGCTTTAGGTTCTTCTTCAAGATCAAGAAGATGAGACTATGGAGAAGCATCAGAATACCGAGATGCATCATTCTTGGTTTTATCTTTAGGATCACCAAGTCAAGAGTGTGGAGTAACACCAAGATGAGACTATAGAGTAACATTTCAATTATTTTCCTCTTCTTTAAGATAAACATGATGAGACTGTTTAGAAATAGACAAAGAACCATATGCAAGATCCTTGTGTTTAGCATGAAGATCAATAGGAGGATGAGACTTTTGAGGCTCAATTGAAGAACTAGATGTAAGATCTCTTTGTTTTTCTTGAAGATCAATAGGATGAGACTATTGGGGCATAACAAAAGAAGAAGAACTAGATGTAAGATTCTTTTGTCTTTCTTCATGGATCTGTTGGGGAGGAATAGTAGAGGTATTGGATGTAACAAGAGGGTAGTGTTGTGGAATAGTAGAAGAACTAGATGCATGACATTTTTGTTTTTCTTTTAGATCTATAAGTTGTTATATACAACTAGTTTGAAGATTAAAACTATTGACAAGTTCTTGAATGCAATTCTGGATGGATTGCATACTAGATCCTATGGAGCTAGTGGGATTATCTAAGCACTGCATACTAAGAGGGGTTTTATGAACATTAATAGATTGATTAGAATAAGAAGTAGACTCGATAAGATTATCTCTTTGAAAGGATTTTGTAGATTTTGAAATGTCATGGGAGGATATTTCTTCCAAGGATTCTTGGGGAACAAAAGAAGAGGCTTTTCTTAAGAGATAGTGAGGTTGAAAGAGAGACGATATTCTATTTAGGACATCACTAAATTTTAGATCACTAGACTATACCTTAGAAGCTTTGAAAAGCTTTGAATCTCTTTTGTTTGAATGAAGTGCAAGTGGTTGTCATGCAGAAGCAAACTTTGCTTCTTCTTTAGTGTTGGAGACGCACAAACTCATCTGACCTTGAAATGGGAAGCCATAGTTATTCGGAATGGGAGAGCTCAGATTGCAAGAGAAGACAGGGACTTGAGCCAAAATGCCAATGGCAAACATGACAATAACGTCCTTTGAGGATCTTGAGTTACAAGAGAACACACCCAAAACTCAAATACTATGGGCTCTAATACCACTTTCAAAGTGAAGTGCATGGGGACACAACACTAATGAAGAAAGCAAGATCAAACTAGACAAATGTAGATAGATGTTTGCTCAAGATGGAGACCAAGCATATGTATTAGTAGCTTTTGGTAGTACAAGGTAGAGAAGGGTACATAGGTGGAAATGGTGGATAAGGTAGATGTAGTGATTACAAGAGTATGGAAAATCAGAGAAGGATTGGAAAAACAGATACCTTGCTTCAAGTCTTGGTCCTCCTTATATAAATGTTTTGAGTAGCTTAGGGGTTAAAAAGTCCGAGCCAGCTGGCCTAGAAAAAAGGGTTTGTACATCAAAACCCATGTGATTTGAAAAAAGTTGGATAGATTTTCAGGGCTTTCACATGGCTACAGTAGTATTTGTACAATGGGTTGAAGGTTTTGCACATGGCCACAGTAGTATTTGTCCAATGCGTTTTTTATTTAGAGATGTCATTGTCATACCATCTACAAAGTATGTCAGCCATTATGTTTTTATGGATAGGCACATGCTTATAGGTTATTTGGAGATTATCAAACAATAAGGACCTGATAAGAAACCTTGTATGTTTTTTAGATCTTTTTTAGCCGTGAATGAGACATGCTCCACAAAGATATGAAAGCTTTTGATGCATTTTTTGAGTGTTAGGATTTCTCAATGGAATGAGGGACAATTTTTCTCTATGGAGGTGAATGTGCCAAAAGAAAATTTGCAAACTTTTTATTTTCCTTGTTCTGTTTGTGTTAACATTCCTCCCCAACCTGAATCTAAGGCATCAAAATAAATAGTGAGAGGATTGCCAGGTGAGGGGATGCAGAATGGGGGTAGTTGAGGAATAACTTGTTTTAAGGATTGGAAGATTGCTTCATGATGGAGGGTCCATTCGAAATGGGCTCTTGTCCATTGGGAGGTATATGTTTTGAGGGCAGGAACATGGAAGTGGATCCAATTGAGGCACCCAAGTAATTGTTGTAGTTGTCTAATATGAGTAAGAGGGGCCTCAAAAGTTTCAATGATCTTTTTTACTACATCTTCTTGGAGTCTAATACTACCATTGTATACAATAACTCCTAGGAATTTGGCTTCAAGCATGGCAAATTCACACTTAGTGGGGGAGGGTGCTAATCCTTCTGTTTGTAGTAGTTTGAAGAAATCAAAGAACTCTCTTATGTGATTTTTGAAATTTTTAGAAAAGAGAAGGATGTCGTCAATGTAAGCCACACAACAATGGCAAAGGGGTAAAAATATAGTATCCATCCATTGTTGATAGAGGGAAGGGGGAGAACAACCCATTGGAAATGGCATTTGGGCATGGAGAAGGCGATTTTATACCTGTCAAATGGGATAATTTTAAATTGTCAAAACCTACATTTTAAATCAAACTTAGAGAAAACCTGGGCACCTTGGAGCCTTTGGATGCAATCATCTTTTAAGGGCAAGGGATGTTTGTTGTCAACAGGGAACTTATTAGGAGGCTTGTAGTTGATTACGAGCCTTTTCTTTCCTCATTTTTGTTCTGAATGTTTGTTGACATAGAATTATTGACATGCCCATGGGCTTGAACTTTTTCAATAAGACCTTATGAGAAGAGTGTTTTGATTTCATTTTGGCATATTTACATATCCTCAGGGCTCAATCCTGGTGGATGACTGGCTTTTGTGGGAGTACTTTGGGGGAGCTCAGGAAGATATATAAAATATTTAGTATTTTTTAAAAATTGAAGAGTATTATCTTAGGAAAATGTCATGATTTTATCCTTCCATTGCTAGAGTTGAGGAGCATATAGTTTCTTTTGTTGAAAAAATCATATTTTGAACCTTAGATCATAGGCATTGGTATAGGTAGGAGTGATTAGAGATAGTGTTCTAGAGAAATGCTGAAGGAGAGGGGCATCAAAGGGTTCACTTTTGAAGAAGAAAGAGACATTTTGGTAATCAAATGTAGTAGGCTTAAAGTGACTCATAACATCCATGCCAATTATCATGTCAAAACCTATAGATTTGATAAGAAAAACTGTAAGGGGAACTTTTAAGTTACCAATTTGGCATCTTACCTTGGCTGTTTTTTGAATGGCTAACCTTTTGTTAAAGGCCAAGGATTCTTCTTCACATTATTCAACCTTGTTAGTTGGTACATAATGGTCTTTACATCAAGAAAGAGCCTATGTCTAGCAAAGCATCTAGTTGCTAGGCCCTTCTAATAGCCAAAATGTGGTGATCTTGTGTTGCTAGTATTTTATTTTCATTTATGGATTTTTCTTTTACTTGATTCTTTGCCAATTCTTCTACTTAGGCCATGAGGGTATGTTGTTGAGCAAGGAGAGTTTGGAGTGCCTGGGTAACTTGGGTAAGGTTGGCATCTTCTCAGGCTTCTTCAGTTGTTTTTCAATGTTCAAAGCAATGGGGAGAGGCATTTTATCCTTTCTAGAGAATGATTCTAGAGAGTTTGTGTAGGAAGAGAAAGTAGATTCTGTCTTCTTAGCATCCTTGACAATTTGTTGGATAGTTCGGGGTTTAGGGAACATTTTAAAGAGGTTAGTAGTAACAAAAGCATCATCATCAAGAATAGTCTTAGAACTTTCTCCATTCAAAAAAATAAATTTTCCTTCTTTTGAGAGAAGTTTGGAGAAGTCGTCTTCTTTTTCCTCATCTGAATGGGTGGTGGAATGAGAAAATGAAGAGGATGACTTGGGAAGGCTAGATGAAACCAAATCATAACTAGAATGCCATTTATAGGAAATACTTGAAGAGGGAGCTTTGATAAGTCTTTCTCCAAATGGTTGTGTTTGCCTCCTCTATACATGCTGCATCCACGGCGATGCCTATGTCGGTTTCTTTTGGAGGATTCTCCAAAGTCCTCTTCAAGTACATTGAAAGTATAGATGGTGGCGTTGTCATGGGTAGAAGCATTAGATTTGTGGGAAGAAGAAGAAGAAGAAGAAGCACCAGCAGAATCAGATAGATGGGGACTAGTCTGTTCATAATAATCATGGCCATCCTCAAGAGGAAGACCAGATCACTGAAGGGTATTGATCTTTTGTGGAATTTTTCTTTTACTAGGGCCTTAATATCTTATCATATTCTAGATCTTGCCAATGGTTGAGATCAATGTGTTGGACTTCAGTTTGCTAACATGAGGATGATCTTGGAAACAAAGATCTTTCATATCTTTTTGAGAAGTGACTTTGGGTCTTTGGGCTTCCTAGGAGCATTCTTTTGGATCAACTATAATTTCTCCACAAGTCCAAGAGTCTTCCCAATGGCACCGACAATTTTCAAAACATAGGTTTTTTCTTCAAGCAGATTTTCATTCGGATATTCTTTAGAATGGATGATCCAATCTTGAAGCTTAGTAGGGTAACATTTAGTAATGCATGGCTGCCTACTAGGGAAAATTTGTAATGCATGGCTGCCTACTAGGGAAAATTTGTAGGGATATATTCTGCTTCTATATCAGCCTCATAGGCCAATTCAGGAGAGGGTTTAGGGCATCGAGCAAGATTTTGGATTTTGGGGATCCAAATTACTTTTTCATCCAAGCTGGAATTAAGATCTCGTGCCATGTCCTTACGACATCCCCAATGATGTTTTTTCATTTGTCCTTTCTATGCTCTGCTTGAAAATATTTCAACGAAAACCAAGTTGGGAGTGTGTTGGATTTTGGTTTAATTGGAGCTTGAGGAGGAATAAGAGAGGAGCTAGATACAATATTTTTTTGTTTTTGTTGGATATCAATAAGAATCTCTATATTGGTAAGTTGTTGGCTAACTTGAGTTAGACTCTCATTAAGATCATAAGTAGACCTACTTTGCCAATTTGTGGCCATGTCTTTCTAAGAGTAATTACCTAAATAAGGAATAATGAAGGGAGCTCCAACTATTTCTATGTCTTGGACACAAAAAGATGCAAGTTGTGTCTGGATGACATTTAAGGTAGAGGAAGTGGGCATAGACTCCACAAGCTTTTTGCAATGGAGGCATAGTGGATCACTAGTGGTCTTCTAGAGTTGTTCATGTGTGTCGACAGGAAGCCAAGTATGGAGTTTCTTCATGGCTGGGTCTAAAAGCTTTGGTTCAATTCTTGGTTGCTTTTGCTTTTCTTTTGAAGATCGAGACATAGCATAATTGTTAGTAGAAATTTCTCTTATTAATGCTGGAGTAGGAGGAAACATTTCTTTTTTTAAAAGTAAGGCTCACATCCATGTTCCATTTTTCAAACAATTGGAGTTCCGAATATTATGGCTTCATTTCAAGGTCAGATGATTTCGTGTGTCTCTAATGCTAAAGAAGAAGCAAAGTTTGTTTTTGCGCAACAACTAGCTACACTTCATTCGAACGAAAGAGATTCCAAATATTCCAAAGCTTCTAAGGTATAGTCTAGTTATCTATAATTTAGTGATATCCTAAATAGAATATCTTCTCTCTTTGAACCTCACTATCTCTTAAGAAAAGCCTCTTCTTCTATTCCCTAAGAATCCTTAGAGGAAATATCCTCTCATGTCATTTCTTTAAAATCTACAAAATCCTTTCAAAGCAATAATCTTGTTGAGTCTACCTCTTATCCGAATCACTTCATTAATGTTCATACAAATCCTCTTAGTATGCAATACTTAGATAATCCCTCTATAGGATCTATTATCCCTGATATTAATGAACTTGTCAAGAGAGTTAGTCTTCAAACTAGTTATATAGAACAACTCATAGATCTAATAGAAAAATAAAAAGGTCTTGCATCTAGTTCTTCTACTGTTCCACACTGCTCTCCTCCTGTTACATCTAACTCTTTTAGTGTTCCTCAACAATCTCATCCTCTTAGTCCTAAATATAAGAACAAACATCTTGCATTTGGTTATTCCAATGTTCCTCCACATATTTATGAAAATTGACAAGATAATCTTGCATTAAGTTATTATGATGTTAGAGAAATAGAATCTCACATCCAGTTCTTCGATTGAGCCCCAACAATCTCATCCTATTGATCTTCATGCTGCTAAACACAAGAATCTTGCATTTGGTTCTTTGCCTATTTCTAAACAGTCTTATCATGTTCATCTTAAAGAAGAGGAAAAGAATTCACATGTTACTCTATAGTCTCGTCTTGGTGTTACTCCACACTCTCAACTTAGTGATCCTAAAGATAAAATCAAGAATGATGCATCTCGGTCTTCTAATGCTTCTTCATAGTCTCATCCTCTTGATCTTGAAGAAGAACCTAAATCTTTGGCATCAAGCTCCTCTCCTATTCCTCAACAACATTCTCTTACTCCCGAAAAGAGGAAAAGATAGCCATTCACTACTTATTTTTGCATTCTATTACATTCCTTGAAGGCTAGAGATTTGGAAAATCAAGATCCTAGTCAAGAAAAAGAAAAGAGATCATCATCTACCACTACTATTTTGTCACATTCCTTGAAGAATAGAGATTTGGAATCTCAAGATACTAAATTTCAAGATACTAGCAAAGGTAAAGAAAAGGAGCCATCATCTACTTTCTCTACTTCTTTGTGATTCATTAAATTCCTTGAAGAAAAGAGATTTGGAAAATCATGATATCCTTTGCATGATGCATCGTAAACATAAACAAAAGGAGATAATCAGGAGTAGTAAAGTTAAACCAGAATTTGAAGAATACATAATTTCTCTTAATTCTTCCCCACCTGATATGACTATTCTTAAGACTTCTCCCCAAAAGTATCATGCAAAAATTTCTCCTAAACTTCCAAGAGCTCCTCCAACATCTTGGACATTGTTTCCAGACAATGAACAAGAATCATGGTACGAAGCGGATAAAGAAGAAGAGCTTCTTGAAGCCAGATACAAGCAACCAAATATCACTAAGAGATATCCTCTCGAACTGGAAGATTACATCATCAAAAGGTAGGATTTTTCTAATAGACCTCTCATTGCTTCTTTTCTAGATGAACTAGTCTTCGATGAAAGATCCTATCAAGCAAAAAAAAGGCAGTACCATTGGGAAGATTCTCATATTTATGGCGAGATAATTGCTAAAGAATCTAATCTAGCAAGCGTCTTGAAGAGTTCTATTCAGGTTCGAGAATATTTAAGAGGCCTTTGCTATAAAGATGCATGTCACTGCCACCATATTGATTTAAAGCATTGGCAAGAAAGAGAATGTGAACTAATCATGATTCTCTAACATCACCTTCTCAAACACTAAGTTCTCATACATGCAGATATAACCAATAGCCTATCTCTCCTAAGTTTTCTAGTTGTAATGATTGGACTCACAAGCCCAAAAGAGAAACTTAGTTTCTAGGCTAAACATGATCATACTTGTATTGGAGCATGGGAAGATGAACCCATCATCCCTATCAACAACCTCGCACAGCTAAATGAAGAGCAAGATTATGCTTGGACCAAGGTATGGGAAGAAGAACATATCAACAACCCTTGGTTTCAACTTACCCCTACCAAAGAATTCACTGAACAATGGATTGAGAAAAATCCACCCTCTCTTGGTATGATGACAACCATTCCGAAAGAAATCTTGGTCGCACCAGAAAAGAAAGCTAATAGCTTCAACATAGGTGACAAGAAGGTACATCTCTATCTCAAGAGTCTTTTTCAAAATTAGCCAATGAAAAGAAGCCTCATGACGATAAAGGAGAAAGCAAAAGGTATCAAAAGATCTAAACCACCAAAGGATTTCAAATCTCGTGATCTTACCAATAGATTTGAACCTCCTATTTTGGAAGAACAAAATAGGAGGTTCTCTCATGCCAAAATCTTCCAATAAGTTAAAAGGCCTCCCAAAGACTGCCCCTAGTGAAATACTTTACATGATGAATTCTTCTTCTCCAAAGAAGAAATGCAAAGGAAAAGAGCTAGTAGGATCAAGCAAGAAAGTTCCTCCAAATGATCAGTGGTCTCCTACTGACTTAGGAACTAATGCTAATAATGAATCATGAAAGCACAACTATCCATAACCCAGCATCAAAATCTCAAAGCCTACAAGACTAGCTGACTATGTATCAAGGATTGAAGACTATGTTGAAGCAGCTTTGGATTCTCTTCACAAACAAATGAGTACTTGAAGGCCAAACCGAAGAACTACCGAAGAAGAAGAATCACAATGCTACATCAAGATCCGATGGTGAGATCCTATCCCATCCCTACTTTCCTTCTTCAGATCCATTAGATCCAGTTTGAGTTAGAAAAACTACTCTAAGAGAGGATGAAAAGGGTTTTTGTTATGAAGATTGGGCTAACTATCAAGAAGAAATATGTAAAAAGGATATTATTAATTGGCAAAATATAAACTAAAAAATATCCACAGAGAGCCCAATGCCTAGCTAGACCCAGAAGTCTCTAATCCCGATCTGAGCTATAAATCCTTGGATGATCCCACTAATAACTGGCTACAAAAGAGTAACTACCAACCTCCATAAAGCTCCCAATGGTTCCAAACTGAAGAAAAACATACATGTGATATCTGTGCTCAATGGACTGTTGATTTTGGTTGGGAATACTGTAATGGTGATATCCAAACCCAAACCAATCCTAATGACTATGACAATTGAAATGATGATTCTAGTTGGGATTACTATGGTGATGATGAATATGAATACCCATATCCATATAATCCAAACTATGATAAAATATGTAACTTTGAAAAATTTATCCTCAACTCAACTACATTTAGGCAGTATGTTCCTGACTATATTTCATATCATTCTCGCACAATGGGATGCCCTACTTATAACATGTTAGACTATGATCCACCAAGCTCTACAAAATTAGAACATTGTGAAGATTGCGATAATGATGATAATGAGGATCATGTCGGAGCCCTCGACTATGCAAACTCTGATGAAAGACTTTATATGATGGTACTAGGACCATGTTGCCTCAATGATGGATCTCTTTCATTTGAAGATGAACATACTTCATCATCATTGTTTCATTCTCCAAATGATGCATATCTCTCAATAGAAGGTGAAAAAACTCCAAGTATGTTTCAACTAAGGGAGAATGTACTACCCTAGCCATCACTACACTGTTTGGAAATCTATATCATGGCACATAGTGCTCTTCTCTCCAACTTTCTTCTATGCAAAGGTTCTAGATACCCCCTTGGATGCTATTCCTAATTTAGCTATTAAAGGTAATCTTCGGAGACGATGGGAATATCTGAAGGAAGTTTATAAAGATGATGATCCATGTATTCTCTTTCTTCTGATCCTTGAGCAGAGTCATGACATAAGGAATCTTACAAAAGATGCTCCATGCAACTTTAAAAAGCATCATGGTATACAACTGACCACTAATAACTGCATAATAGGATGTCTATTTGTCAAGACTATCCTACACGAAGGATCTACAAACATTGATTATGTATACATGATCTTTTTTGCACATGGATCCCCTTAATATTTATTTTGGCAAAGGATCTATGCAAATCAAATCTATATAGAATGCCTCCCCTTCAAAAGAAACTTGGATAACTCTCTAGCATGGGTACTTTCAACGACTACTATAGCAATAGAAATGAAGAATATGCTCTCTCCAAAGGTGCATCCTTCATAAGAAAGTTTCTTTATATCAAGGAGGTCAAAAAGCTTGCAACAAAGAAAACTATAATTTCTTATGCCCAAAGCACTTGACCACACAAAAGAAAACCAGGTTCAAAGTTGCTCTCCAAAGTGTCATAATATACAATCAACAATGTTAAATATCAAGCAAGTGAATGGGAATGCAAAGAATAAATCCTAGGCAAATGATTCAAAATGCTAACCCCTAACCCCTACACCCTAAACCTTAATGTAGTGGGAGCTCACGCTCAACTACCAAGACCCACGGACCGCTTATTGCTTCAAGCGTTTCAAGCAAGCACAAATGGCTATCTCTCACCTAGTTGACGTGCCTTCAATCCTACGGTGGTGTAGTGAGCTTACCTTGATGCCCAAATGAGTAGCCTCCTCCGTCAAGCAAGTCGGTGTAGCTCCATGATTTGAGATGTAAGCTCAAGCAACCTCAAGCCTCCTCCTTCGAGCTCCATCCTCCATAGCTGCACACAAGAGAAGAGAAGAAGAATAGAGGAGATGATGGAGAGCTTCTTCTCCATGATCCCTCACCCTCACACACTCACTCCCTCTCTCAAGCACACACAAGCAAGCAAGAAGGAGAGAAGAAGAGAAGAAGAGATCACTTTTGCCACACACCAAAGAATGAGCTTCTCATTCACTTTTTGAGTTTATATACAAAACCCTAAATCCCTTGGGCACCCATCCCCTTTTTTACATGACCAAGCATCTTGTCAAGGTCTTCTTTCTCCATTTCCTTCTAGTTGCCTTATCCCTTCACCCATGTCCGTTTAGACTTTACAACTTGCACAGGAGGGAACCTAGCGCTCTTATAAAATGAATTGCATCGCGCCCTGCACTTTCCTTGCGAGAGCTCTCTCAAAGGTTCTCCCTCATCCTTGAGAGAGCATCATCTATCTTTAAAAGGACCTCCTTCATCCTTCAGAGCACATTGCTAGAATATTCATTGGTCTCCCATGTTTTCTCTGGGCTTTCCTTCTCCTCCACTTTTCCTACCTGGGCAAAATGAGCTTCTTCATTAACTTTTTGACTTGTACTTCCTTAGTCTTTCTCTGCTTTCTTTTGGTTGTGTGATCCTTTTCCGCGATATGTCTTGTAACATTGTAACACCTAACCCCTAAACCCTAAGCCCTAAACCCTAAATGCTAGATCCTAAAACCTACAAACCCTCAATTCTCAACTCTGAACCCTAAACCCTAGACTTGAAATTCAAAACCCCAAACCCCAATCCCCAAACCCTAAACCCTAGGCCCTAGGTCATAAATCCTAGGCCCTTAGCCCTAGGCACTAAGTCCTAAGCCCTAAGCCCTTACACCCTAGACTCTAAACCCTAAGCCCTTAAACCCTAAACCCTTAACCCCTCAACCCTAACCCCTAAACCCTAGGCCCTAGGCCCTAGGCCGCCCCAAGCCCTAAGCCCTTAAACCCTAAACCCATAAGTAAACCCTAAACCCTAAACCCTACAAATGGCATTCTAATTATGATTTGGTTTCACCTAGCCTACCAAGGTCTTTCTCTTCATCTTCTCACTCCCCCACCCATTTTGATGAGGAAAAGAAAGACCATTTCTCCAAACTTCTCTCAAAAGAACGGAAATTTGTTTTTCTTAATGGAGAAAGTTCTAAGACTATTCTTGATTAGGATGCTTTTGTTACCACTAATCTCTTTGAAATGTTCCCTAAACCCCGAACTATCTAGCAAATTGTCAAGGATGCTAAGAAGAAGGAATCTGCTTTCCCTTCCTACACCAACCCTCCACAATCATTCTCGAAAAAGGATAAAATGCCTCTCCATATTGCTTTGAACATTGAAAAACAACTGAAGAAGCCTAAAGTAGAGGCCAACCTTACCGAGATACTAGAACTCCTCATTGCCTACTAGTAGAATATTCTCATGACCCAGATTGAGAAGCAAAGTAAAGATTTGGCAAAGCTCACAGTTTAAGACAAATCCATTAATGAAAACTAGATTGCAAAAACCTAAGATCATCACATTTCTGCTATTGGTGGGGCACAACCCAACTCCTACTTGTTCCTATTAAGGTGTCTGTTTCTTGACACGCTCGTATGCAATTAGATGCCCTCCTAGAAAACAAACTCTCTCCTGACAGTCTATGAAGACCATTATGTGCCAACTAACAAGGTTGAACAACTTGAAGAAGAAATCAATGTATCCTTGGCCTCTAACAAAAGGTTAGCCATTCAAAAAATGGCCAAGGTAAGATGCCAAATTGGTAATTTACAAGTTCCCCTTGTAGTTTGTCTTATCAAATCTATAGATTTTGACATGATTATTGGCGTGGATGTTATGAGTCACTTCAAGCCTATTACATTTGATTACCAAAAGGTTTCTCCCTTCTTCACAAGTGAGTCCTTCAATGCCCCTCTCCAACATTTCTCCATGACATTATCCCTCATTACTTCTACATGTACTAATGCTTGTGACACAAGGTTCAAAAGATGGGTTTTCCAACAAAAGCAACTATATGCTCCTCAACTTCAGCAATGGAAGGATAAAATCATGATATTCTCCTTAGATAATCCTCTCCAATTCTCAAAAAATACTAAATATTTTATATATCTTCCTGAGCTCCCCCAAAGTACTCCCACTAAAGCTACTCATTTAAGATTGAGCCCTAATGAGGATATGCAAATCTGCCAAGATGAAAATAAAACTCTCCTCTCATTAGGTCTCATTGAAAAAAGTTCAAGCTCGTGGGCTTGCCAAGCATTCTATGTCAACAAACATTTAGAATGCCTTGTAATCAACTACAAGCCTGTAATATCCCCCCACCCCCCTCGCATAAGAACCTCTCTTCCCCTCAATAATTTTCCAAATTATTGCAAAAAAAATTTACTCCCCCCCCAGTTGACGCCACCAGCTGGCGGGATGGAGGGGAAGTGAAGTAGACGATGACGACAGGAAGAATGAGGAGAAGACAACGATGTCAATGATGAGGCCACAGTCCACGCCAACTAGGAGGCCCTGACTCCCCACCACCATCCCACGCCGACAAGTGGTGGGTGGGGTGAGACCACCACCACCACCACTCCACTTTCTCCCCACCTCCCTCCCATTATAAACCTTCCCTCCCATGATAAGGAGAAGGCCTTGACTGGCACGTTGCACAGAGAGAGAGAGAGAGAGAGAGAGAGAGAGAGAGAGAGAGAGAGAGTTCTAGAAGGTTCCTCCCTTTTCCCCTCCTTAGAGGGTGACCACACACACTTATGCTTTTCCCCTTTCCCATAAGATAATATTCACTACCCACTGCGAGCTTTTCCCCCCCTTTTTACCCCTCTACGTGAACAAGAGGCTGCTAAAATTCCTGCGGGGATTGCACCTAGAAGAGAGGAAGATTGAGAATGGTCGCCAAGCGAAGAATGTCAAGTGCGGGTGGGAACCCCACAACCACAACGAAGCTTCAGGCATGAGCATCACTATCAATCCAACTACGGTACCGAACATAAGTAATAAATTGATAGATGCTTGCTTTGATTTTTGCATGAGATACTTTAGGTCCCAAACTATACCACATGAGAATAGTTCATCGAAAAGGATAAACTTCTTCTCAAATATTCGAAAGATTGAGTCTTCGATATGCATGTATCAAGAGAAGATAATGGCACCTGGATGCTATGCGATAAATTCATGCATAGCATGAGCAGCTTATAAGGTTCTAAGGTATTGTCAACTCCCTCTTCTTGCAAGTTGGTAGTTATGTTTTCGCCACATTAAAGGTATATGTTGCAAGATTGCATGGCAAGCAATCTAGCCTAAAGGAAATTCATTTTAGGAACTCCAGATCTTTGCCCAAGCTCTTGCTAATGTCACAAATTGATAGCTCATATTTAATAGATTGGGATCTTGATGATATGCATAGTTAGTACAAGCAATGATCCTAAGGATTAAAACTATAATGCCTTGAGATCCGTCTAATAACTACTAATTTTATCAAGCTAATTCGGGGTTAGACTAGATACAACAACAACTCCAAGCCTCAAAGGCAAGTGGAGAGCTCAAGGATTAGGAAACCCTACGTCAAAGGAAAGGCCAATACTTTTATACTTGTTGGGAAGAATGTTGGTTGTCAATCAATGTAAGTGAGTAATAGATCTTACATCTTATATATGAGACCTTATCATATGCCTTAGCTGAAGGATGGGAGTGTTAAGTAAAATTTTTGCATAGTATCGCTCTTTGATCCCAAGGAAGAGAGCGAATATGCAGATGGAAATGTTATCACGTCCATTCTTGCATTGTTTGGAAAAATGCAATTGATTTTGTTAAACAACATCCTAAATGCTTTTACATTCAACTGATTGTTGGATTATTGTTTGGATGATTATTCCAAGTTCTTGTGATTGATGGTAAATTCATGGCAGTCTGTGAGATGACGAATTTCCATGGGGATAAAGGAATGTTTTCTTGGAAAATGCTATTAGGGCTGACTGCCTTGACTGTGCTTTATTCCTAAATGATTTAATTAAGGAAATGTTTTTTTTTGCATGAGTGGATCACCTCCAAGATCACATCGCGAACCAAAAAGGGCACTGCTTGACGGGCCGAAGGTTGAGTGGTGAAAAGGCCAACCACGGAAATGATGTTTTACTACTCAGCAGCTTGCAAGTCAGATGGAGCTCTGGACACCCCTTGCCAAGTCCGAAATGGAGTTGAAGACCTCTGTGACCCCAACGTCTGTGGCATTGGAAGATCCTATTCTAGATAAAGGATGGAAATTGTGGTGCCATGTGATTCGGACCAGTTCCTTCTGCAGGGCAGAAGGGACATATAATTTCTCATGTATGGGCAGAAGACAAAGATTAACTTGAAGATAAGTTAAGGAACTTGTTTGTCAAAAAGAACTACTTGCTCTGCTTCCGTGTTGGTGCTACAAGTTACACGAACGAACCGTGTTCCCTAAAAGGATTAATTAAGGAAGTTGATTTTAAATATCACACATAAATTTAGTAGGACCTAATTAAATAAGTAAAGAACACCTATTGAGGGAAGCAGGTGAGCAGAATCCCCGATGGGCCCATCTTACAGCAAGGTGGTCCCAAAGAACTGGGAGGCTTCTCACAAGGTTTTACCGACTTTCGACCCTTAGGAATAGTTAGGTTAGAACCTTGATTCATGTCGTTTTAGGGGGCCGAAATAGGACTATGCCCTACGGGTAGAGAACTGGGAGGCTTCTCACAAGGTTTTATTGACCCTTAGGAATAGTTAGGTTAGAATCCCGATTCATGCCGTTTTAGGGGTTTTACCAACCCTTAGGAATAGTTAGGTTAGAACCCCGATTCATGTCGTTTTAGGGGGCCGGAATGGGACTATGCCCTATGGGTAGAGAGGTTGAGCAGCGTATCCCTCTCATTTCTCACTCTCTTTGAACCAAGTGCGATATGGGTCTGCTTCGGTGATGACACCAAAAGAAGCATAAAAACAAGGCACAAAAATGTCCATGCACATATCACAATTCCATCTTTTGTAAAGGGGATAACATTTATATTGTTTCAAAATCACTAAAATACACACTTACATGAGGGGGCCACATCCACATCCGTCATAATAAATAAATGGTATACACAAACATGTTACGTGCATGCATTTGTGAAGGGTAGGAATACTCAAAATTAAAGGCCAAAGGCCTTATAATATCAAATGTATCAAAGTTTCAAAGAAATAATAAAAATACGAAGGGGTGTGCTTTTTGGGGAAGAGGTGGGGTGGAGTGCACGAGTGGTTATTTGCCTCTTTCCCTTCCCTCTCTTGTCCAATTGCATATTCTCCTTTTTGGTGGTGCAAAAAGTTGTTCTCTCTCCTCTCTCCTCTCACCTCTGTCTTTTGTGCAGAAATTTCTCTTTTCTTTTTTGTTCTTGTATAATGGTTGAAGCTATGGATGAAGATGATGAAGATAACGAGTTTGTTCATTATTAAGTGGAAGATTTATGGTTTCTTTTCAGTTTTGAGATTAATGGCTCAGCCATGTGCATAGATTTTGCACGCTTCTACCTTGGTTTCATGTTCATTTTCTGCCGTGGGAGAGTTGCTGTCATTCGGCTTGGGTATCTCTGCGTAAAATAGGATGTCCAGGACCCGGCACTAGAATGCTGTCAAGAGACCTTGTCCACTAGGAACCCAAATTTCAGGCCGATCCCAATGGATTGGGCTACAAACATTCTATTGCAAGGCGGACTCGAGAAACCCTGGGCAACAAACCTCGTAACATTCCATGGGAGTACCGGACAATGTCGCTTAGATTCGTCTCTCGATAGACTACTAAAAACTGACCTAGACAGCTGATAAGCGGGCACGTTACAAAGCCTCTTAATAAGTTCCTTGTTTTGACAACAAGCATCCGTTGCCTTTAAAAGATGATCTCATCCAAAGGCTTCAAGGTGCCCAAGTTTTCTCTAAATTTGACTTCAAAGCTGGTTTTTTCACAATTCAAAATTACCCATTTTGACAGGTATAAAATCGCATTCTTTGTACCCAAGGCCATTTCCAATGGGTTGTCCTATCCTTTGACATCAAAATTGCCCCTTCTCTCTGTCAACAACATGTGGATACTATATTTCTACCCCTTCACCACATTGGTGTGTGGCCTACATTGATGATATCATCTTTTTTTTAAATTTTAAAAACCACATAAGAGACCTCTTTGATTTCTTCAAATTACTACAGACAAAAAGGATTAGCACTCTCTCCAACTAAGTGTGAATTTGCCACACTTAAAACCAAAATCCTAGGAGTTATTGTTTGCAATGGTACTATTAGACTCCGGGAACATGTAGTAAAAAATATCATTGAGAATTTTGAGACCTCCAGGCTATGGCAAGTAATACATCATGATGAACACAGATATGGGTGAATAAATGTCCTTTTTGTATATTAAAAAAATGCTTCTTGAGAAGCAAAGAAAAACCATTTTACACACATTTACTAAACACGACTAGATATAATAAAAATTTAACACTCTCTAACTATTTTTAGTTTGAAAGGTTTCTTGTATTGATGCATGCGAAGCCTCAAGGTAGAGGCTGTGTTGTGTACTTGGTCTCTTGTGTGATGTTGCACTATGCTAACTATCACACGTGGTAACTTGTGTCCCACTCGGAAACGTCCTCAGATTACCAAGCAAAGATGTGGAATTCGTCACTCGTGGTGTCATACGCTTAGAAAACAAGAAATCAGAACTGTATTATTAATTTATTCTATAACAGTCTTGTTAGAGACCCATATTACAGGGTGCCGAGAGGCAGGTTTTATTTTGCGGGGGATCTACGAGAAGAGATGGAAAGAGGCACGTCCCTCCAGCCTATGGCAATTGATACATCATGATGAACACAGACATGGGACACAAATAAGTATATTGCATATTAGAGTCGTGTAATATTTTAGTTTAGGTATGCGAGGTTCTGGTGCGCCAGCCAGCAAGTTTGTCGGGGTTGTCAGCGTCGGCCTTGGAAATTGCCGGGTGCACGAAGAACTCCACAATTGTTGGTCTGCCGTCGACAGTCTCCAATATTTGTGTTGCTGAGGCGCGAAGGGGACTGCCTTTGAAGCCAAGGTCGAAGTAGATCACCCGTCTGCGCGTGTTTGACGTCACGAGGCTCTCACCGCCTCCTCCGTGAGAGCCGGGACTCGGATTGAGGCCGAGAGCCGGTTTGTCCTGGGCAACAGGGATGGTCCATTCAAAGCCATTCTCCGCAATCCAGTGCTTAGCAACCTTGTCTGCGTCTGCGCCCGCCGCCTTCTCAACAGCCTCTTTAAGGGCCGCCGGGGGGTGGTTGAGAGGATCAGAGGCGAGGAAGTAGCGCATTTTTTGCCATATTCTGAAGGTGTTGGAATCAGGATTCTCCTTGTACATGTCCTTCTGCAGTTTCCCTTTGAAGTGCCAGCTCCCATCTGGGTGTCGCTCGAACCACTCAATGCGCTCTTTCCACTCCAGCTCGGGGGAGTCGATTCCCTCGCCGGACAAGACGCCTGCCTTGCGCTTGCTCACTTTCAGCGTCGCTTTTAGGTCGAATGTGTGCCCGATTTGGCCGCCTGTTATCGGCTTGACATTGTCAATGTTAACAGCAGAGATGGTCATTTGCGCCTTCCCAACCATGTTGAAGAGGAGCTTGAAGGTAGGACGATCTTTTCAGCACCAAAGCTGCTTCGACTGGCAGCCTGAATTCGCAAAGTTGCAATTCGTGGTAAGTGCAGGTGGAGATCTGGATGGATGGATTGATGATGATGATACGTAATGAAGCAGGCTTAGCAGATTTATATTGAACTAGCGCGAGTTTTAAATTCTAATTACCGTGGGCCAAAAGTCCAGAATAAAAAATAGAAGCTTCGCTGATCACGGCACACGGGATCAAAGTTGACCCGTCTCTGAGGAGGGCTTTTTGCCATGTGTCTGCGTGCATGCGCTTTGCCTTTCTCCATCCCATAAGTGATATTTTAGGACCTCCATAAGAGTATACAAAGCTTCTTTTAGTAATTGTCAACCCTTCCTTAGATGTAAGGTATGGATTTGGGGCACACGTCATGGGAGTGGGGACAATGCGTAAGATTCTCCCCGAACTCTTGGTGCTAGTGTTTTTCCGGTGTTCCACACTAGGGTTTGAAAGCACGTTACTTGTGGCAAGGAGGTTCATGGGTTGTTGATATAAGGAATATAATTCAAACTTGTAAAGTTTTGGCAAGGAGCTTCATGGGTGGTTGATACAAGGAATATAATTCAAACTTCTAAAGTTTTGGCAACTTGGATTGATATCTTTGTGCTAGTGTTTTTTTGGTGTTCCACACTAGGGTTCGAAAGCACGTTACTTGTGGCAAGGAGGTTCATGGGTGGTTGATACAAGGAATATAATTCAAACTTCTAAAGTTTTGGCAAGGAGGTTCATGGGTGGTTGATACAAGGAATATAATTCAAACTTCTAAAGTTTTGGCAACTTAGACTGATACAATGTTGAATATATGAAAATGTGGCACTCATTGTTTGATATATGGGAATTAAAAGACCAACATTAACATAATCAAGCCCAAATTATATTCCCAAAGAACCCTTATGACCATTTCTCAAAGAAAAAACACATTTAATGGTGATTTCTATTCACATTGAGCTTATCATGGCATCCATATCATCCTCACATATTAAGCCTACTATATTACATAAATTTAACAATCCGTAAACATTACTAAAAATTAACTGTCATTCACGCACACACAATTAATAATTAATAGCATGTATCTATAATTATATATGTATAATATATTAATTAAAATATAATTATATATCTTTGATTAATAAATAAATGAGATATTAGTAATTAATGATTTATACTTAATCAATTACATCAATATATTTATACTTATATATATATAATCAATTATCATATATATTAAATATTAAATAAAATTATTTATATAATTGTAAGTATATATATAATATAAGTATTAGCTATAAATATGTATATTAATTATAGGTTAAGTATAATTTACAAAATAATATTGAATTACAATAACAATATGGTACACACACACACACACACACACACTGTGTGTGTGTGTGTGTGTCCTTTATCGAGAAGAGAAATAAAAGGTAGGAAAAAGAGAAGGTTTTGGGGTTGATGAGAGACTACTACATGATGGCACCCCCAAAACCTTCTAATAATAGGTAATAGAATGTGTGTGTGTGTGTGTGTGTGTGTGTGTGTGTGTGTGTGTGTGTGTGTGTTGTAAATAGTACATATATACTCATGCGTGTGTATGTGTGTATGACTGAATCACACACACACACACATTTTCTTTTTTTTTCTTTCTCCTTGTTTTTTCTATGCTTTGCACATGTGTGTGCGTGCATGTGTGTGTGTGTGTGTGTGTGTGTGTGTGTGTGTGTAATATGTGTGCATCTATTTCTATGGTCTCATAAATGTGTATTCTCTCTCTGGCTCTCATTATTTTTATTTTCTCTCCCTTAGTTTTCTTCCTCCTGTCTCTCATCTTTCTTTATCTCCTATATGTGCATTTTATCAACACATGTGTGTATGCATTCTGTGTGTGTCTACATATGTGGGTATGTGTATGTTTGTAAGTGCATATTTTATAAGTGTGTAATCATTCTCTCTCCTTTGCTCTCTCTCTCTCTCTCTCTCTCTCTCTCTCTCTCTCTCTCTCTCTCTCTCTCTCTCTCTCTCTCTCTCTCTCTCTCTCTCTCTCTCTCTCTCTCTCTCTCTCTTCTCTCACTTATATATATGGTTAGATGTGTGCGAGTGTGTATGTGTTTTATACATGTGTATCCATTTTGTGTGGTCCCCCATAAGCATACATACTCTCCTCTCCTTTTTTCTCTCTCTCTTGTCTCTCTTCTTCTTCTTATTCTTTTTTATACACACACATTTTTTCCTTTTGTCTCTTTTTTTTTAATATGCTTTGTGTGTATACGTGCGTGTATATATGTACGTATGTATATGTGTGTTTAATAGGTATGTATCTATTTGCGTGCTCTCGTAAATAGGTGTCCTCTCTCTCCCTCTCATCATTTTAATTTTCTCTCCTTTTTTTTTCCTCCCCTCTCTCTCATCTTTCTTTACCTCATATAGGAACATGTGTACTCTCATGTGTATATATGTGTATGCATATATGTATATACTTTGCATATATATATATAAAATATATATTTGTGTGTATCTGCATATAGGCATGTGTGCATGTTTGTGTATGTTTTATAAGTATATATCCATTCTCTCTCCTCCTTCTCTCTCCAAATACTACTCATATATATTTATATGTATACGAGCATGTATGCATAAATGCACACATGTGTGTATATGTATGCGTGTATTATTCACGTATTTTTATCATTTGTGCATTTGTGTGTGATTTTAGAGTACCTACACAATGCGTGAACATGTTCAATCATTAAAATTATTATCTCTTTCCATATGTTCAATAAAAAAATAGATTCAACTCTCTTTTTATAGTATATATGTATTTGTAGATGTTTTTAGCGTATGTAACACCTTGCATACACATATTCAACCATTAAAATATCATATAATCTCATATATCTAATTAACAAGAAATTCATTGAGAGAGAGAGAGAGAGAGAGAGAGAGAGAGAGAGAGAGAGAGAGAGAGAGAGAGAGAGAGAGAGAGAGAGAGAGAGAGAGAGAGAGAGAGAGAGAGAGAGCCACATAAAAATTTTCAAAGATTCACATTTTTCCTTTTCATGACAATATCCAATGCTCAATCAAAATAGAGAATGTGTGTGTGTGTGTGTGTGTGTGTGTGTGTGTGTGTGTGTGTGTTCAATTAAAAGAAAGAGAATGTGTGTGTGTGTACATGTGTTCTATTGAGAGAGAGAGAGAGAGAGAGAGAGAGAGAGAGAGAGAACATAAATATAACCCCCACTCACCCTTCAAGAAAAAGTTCTCTTCATTTCTTGAATACCAAACTTCTTCTCCTTGTGCCATATTGGCCTAGAAACCTTCTATTTGGTTCGGGATCCTCAAGGCAAAGCTCTAAATAATGTTGCAAATTAGAGTTGGAAGCATGAGAGAGTGTGCACAAGAGGGAGAGAGAGAGAGCTCAAGTACAAGAATAAGATCTTGTTTAGTCAGTTGTTCAAGGTACAACTAGTATACTCTCCTTAACATTGAGTGTGTACTTTAGGTTGTTTATATAGCCTCTCTGGAGGAGTTAGGGTTAGGGTTTCCCTTTGTTCCCATGTCCTCCAGTCCATTTACACCTAGCTACCCTTATCCTCTCCAGTATAAGGAGAGTTCCCATGCTTACTTCTCAACACACCCCCTCAATGCCAAGTTGCATTGGATAAAGCATGATAGAATGCCCTCCCCTTAATCCACAATGAGATGCCTTTATAAATCAAGCTACAAAAGAAGGTTATAGGTAGAGAGTGTTACAAGACTCAAAAGAGTCGGTCATTTGTGGATTGGGAGGCAAAGTTGGCCTCCAATTCCTTAGGTACTTCTGGAACACTGGACACTTACTGGTGATATGCCCGGTCTTTTTCATTTATTACACTTTATTTTGTCAGGATATTTCTTCCAGCAATCGCTTACAATATGCCATTTTTGGTGACAGAGGAGCACTTAGTAGAAGCTGTATGGACTAACACTTGCTCACGGGATGGTTTCCCTTCTCTTCATCCAGATATGACTGGATGGTACTTGCCAAGGTTAGGTTTGGAATATTAGTTAGGGTAGTTACAAGGGTTGGAAAGACCTTCTTCACAGACTTAAGAAGGATGGCAATGGCATCTTCATCATGAATGGGTGCTTGAACGAAGGCCAACTGTGTCATAAGCCCCTTCATATGTGAAATAAACTTGCTGAGATCTTATACATGTTTATATTCCAAGCTAAAAAACTTAATCTTTAGAAAGATCTTGGAGTTCTTCCTTGTAGCGTCATAGAGCCTTTCAAGTTCATCCCACTTCTCATTTTGGCAGTGGAGAGTTGGTCAATATGATGAATTAAAGATTCATCTAAATGAAGCATGATGATGGCCTAAGCTCTTTCATCATCTTCTACATCAAGGGGATTGGATGGGTCAATCACTTTGGTCCCTTTTATGAAGGGCCAGTAGCCTCGTTTCATCATTTTATATTTTACCAAAACTTGCCAAGGATGGAAATCTTTTCCATTGAACTTGCAAATTTGAGGCCTTACATCAGCATAGGCCATGGCCATTATAGGAAGGTCTTACCTATTGCCTTAAGCAATGGCAATGTCTAGTCCTTTACAGGTGGCCAAGTACAACCGAATAGCAGAACTGATAGCCTAATAAATAACCAACTTTTAAATTTGTAGAGTTGAAAAAGGTTGGAAATCATACATATGCAATATCTCAAGATAGGATTTAGGAGGTCTTGTTCTTCGAACAACCCTTGATTTAAGCTTTATTGTTTTCCTAGGTTTCAATGAGGTGAGCTTTGACTAGACTTCAGGCTCCTCCTAATAACGTGGCCTATTAGATGAGTTCTTGGTGGAGCACAGCTTATCAATCAACTCTATGCTATGGGATGAATCAGAGGAGAGTACAATAACACTCATATCTCTGCTGATTTACCAATAGCAAACAGTAAGGAGCATCAGTTGAATGCATTAGTAGTGCTAAGAAGCACTCTTACCAACATCCATTCTAATACTCATAATGTAGGTTGATCTTTACAAGCTTGATATTGCCCATGGAATGAGAAGCACTCTGCATTTAAGCTCCACAGGGAAGGAACAAATCTTGACAAGTGTTTTTTAGTTATTAGAATCACTGTTGATAATGCCCAAGTTGAGAAAAGTTGAAAATGAGTGAGCTTTGAAGCTCTCTGGCTATGGCTTCCAAAAACAACCCACAGTTAGGGCTTGGCTCATAGCCACGAGCACAAGAGGAATTTGTCAGAGAGAGAACTAGGGAGAGAGAAAGAGGAGAGAGAAGACTGCAGAAGAGAGAGAAAGATTACAGGAAGAGAGAGAAGAAGAGTGATGAGGAGAGAGAAATACTAGATTTAGAGAGAGAAATACAGGAAAGAGGGAGAAGCCATAGAAGCTGTGAGCAGAGAGAGAACTAGGGAGAGAGAAAGAGGAGAGATAAGACTGTAGAAGAGAGAGAAATACTGTAGGAAGAGAGAGAAGAAGAGTGACGAGGAGAGAGAAAGACAGGAAAGAGGGAGAAGCCATAGAAGCTATGAGCAAGATAGGAGAGAAAGATTGTAATTGTATTAATGTGTCAAAAAGATGTGAAAAATTACATGTCCTCTCCTTTTATACCAATGTCAGTGTGACATGGCATAATATCAATGTTATTTACACTAAATCCTTATTCCCAGCTTCTTACAGAATTTCTTCAAACCCTCTTAGAGGGAGATGGCCCACTGGTGGGGCTTTGAAAGCCCTATGGTGGCCCCCATGATTGCGCCTTCTACAG
This sequence comes from Lygodium microphyllum, assembly GCF_053477565.2. Taxonomy (NCBI): domain Eukaryota; kingdom Viridiplantae; phylum Streptophyta; class Polypodiopsida; order Schizaeales; family Lygodiaceae; genus Lygodium; species Lygodium microphyllum. The sequence goes on along the minus strand of NC_141146.1, from coordinate 155,870,384 downwards.
ATCGTGCTTCAGCTTGTATCATGCCACCTGCAAATTTGTGCCAAATTTCACGATTTGTGCAATTCTTCCCTCCACGATGCCTTATGTCAGCCTTTGATGTGCCACACCAAGTCACCCTGAGTTGAGGAGAATATCTCTAGAAGAATTCAGGAGCTGAAATGCTCTCCCTAGGTCCTCCAATAGAGGTGGGTCAAGCTGGCTATGGTGGAAATGATGGCAAATGAGAAGACAAGATTTCTTCTTGTGCACTTAGGTGTGTAGAAAGGCTTAGGGAAGCTGAGGGATCAGTGATGACTTTGATACCATGTTGCAAATCAGAGTTGGAAGTATGAGAGAGTGTGCACAAGAGGAAGAGAGAGAGCTCAAGTACAAGAATAATATCTTGCTTAGTCAGTTGTTCACGGTACAACTAGTACACTCTCCTCAACATTGAATGTATACTTTAAGCTATTTATATAGCCTCTTGACGAGTTAGGGTTAGGGCTTTCTTTTGTTTCCCTATCCTCTAGTCCATTTACACCTAGCTACCCTTATCCTCTCCAGTATGTTGAGTGTTGAAATGACTTGTTTTTTGGCTGATTTTTGTTGTTTTTGAGAGCTGAATGGTTGATTTTATGAGATGATTGATTGATTTGGAAGTGGTTTGAGAGTGTTTTGGATGATATTGATTGGGTTTTGGAAGATCATGATGTTTATTGATGGTTCTGTGATGTTCTAATAGGTTCTGATTGGTTCTGTATACCTTCAATTTTGCTATGTTTTGGTCTGTTTTGGTCTGTTTTGTTCTGATTGTCTTCTATAAGGAGGGATGGAGTATTGATTGATGAATATTGTGATCTTGTGAAAGTTTATTGAATGGTTTGTGAGAGTTTGGAATGGCTTAAGTATGAGTTATGTGGTTTTGATGACCTTCTGTAGGTCTTCTGTAGAGCTTCTGTCTCTGTTTTGTTCTGTTCTGTACTGTAGCTGTTCTGGTATTGTTCTGTGAGTGTTCTGTATGCTTCTGTATGTGTTCTGATGGATGAGAGTGTAGCTTGGGAAAGTTTTCTAGCCTTGGAAAGAGGTGAATACAAGTGCAAAAGAGCTGGAAGAAGTGGAAGAAGTAGCTGCTGAAGACTCAAGTGAAGACTAGAGTGAAGTGATAGTAGTGAGCTATGAAAGGACACTGTAGTGGCTCTCGTGACTCTTCATATCAGACATACCTCTTGGGAGGGGTATCCACGACCTAAGAAGGATTATTGAGAGTGATTTTGAGAGATTTTAGTGAGGATATGATGTATTATTGATAGAGAGAGAGAGAGAGAGAGAGTCAGAGATAGCCAGTTCTACTGAAACAAAGTGATTGTATATGAGAGATTGAGAGAGAAGACTATGAAGATATTAAAGATGAATACTATGTGATGTATTTCCATTCAAAGATGGTGTATTCCTTTACTTTCTTTGTTCTATTGATGGATTTTGTGAAGATGTTGAAGAATATGGTTGATTCTATCAAATCTGTGGGAGATCTACATGATGCTGCATGAAGATTTGTTGTGCCTGATGTTCTTTTCTTCATTGTGATTATATAAAACATGATAAACAAGCTTGTTGATGTTACAAGATAGATTTTCTTGCAAGAGAATTCCCTTTTCCTTGGTGTTCCTCTTGGGGCTTCATGTTTTTGGTGCGCAGCCGGGGAAACTTGCCATCAACAAGCACCAAAAGAGGCTGAAAATGAAGGAAATGGCATTGCCAAGAAGAGAAGAATTCAATGGATGTTTATAAAGTTCCTTCTTCCACTGAAGAGTTGGAATTTCTCATAATCAAAGCCACTTTCCACAAGAAGTTCATCCCACAATGGCGGAAACACATCACCATCATGATGCATGCTCTATGTGGTGGACAGTTTCCTCTTCCTATTGAAACAGCAGAAACTTGCATCTTGGTGGCAAACTGTTTGGGAACAAACTGAAGAGTAGAAACAGGGAGAATGACCATCCATGGAAGATTTGGCATTCATTGAGAAGTTTCCAGACAACATCAAGTGGGAGATTGTGAAGAAGCTTCAGGAGTCTTGGTCTGTAGAGGTTCACAAAGACAAGAAGGAAAAGAGTTGGAATTTGTTCGTAGATGCTCAACAACAAGATACATGGGATGCTTGATGCACTGATAATCTTCTGTTTGTTCAACTAGCAACCCACTGGAAGCTGGTAGACAGAGTGTTTTTCACAACATACACTGTTGAAACCATCAGAAGTTGGCATTACTATGATGATGGCACCACCACAATGCTCAGACGTATGCATTTTGACACCTTCAGAACCGAATACCTTCCTTTGTGCAGTGACATGAAAGCAGAATTCAGGGACATTGAAAAGAAAGAAGTAGAAGAAATGTTGGCAAGAGAGTCCTCCAGAGACTGAAGCCTTCTGTTAACCCTCTGTGGAGCACTAACAACATAGTGGAGCCACACCCCTGATGAATGATGCAATAAAAAGGCAAGCGTTAGAACGAGTCCAGAGGTACGTGAGAAGAGAGAAAGAAAGAATCAAAGCCGAGAGCGAGCTCGCAGCAGAAGCCGCCTTTGACGCCCTTGCAGAACTCTTTATAGAAGTCCCAATGGCACATCAAGCCCTTCCTCCTCCTGTTGGAGGTCCACTTCCAAGCCAGATCTGTCCTGGAAATATTGATGACAGGCCAGCGAATGTAGTCCCATTGCCAATTTTTAAGGGAGAGTACAATGAAGACCCCGATCTTCATGTAGCAGAATTTATGGTAGCATGTGTAGCTAACAATGCCAGAACCCCTAAGCATTGGTTGGCAATATTTCCCGCCACTTTCAAGGGCGCAGCGTTTCAGTGGTATGAGAGACAAGCAGCAGGAACTTTTGGCACATGGGACGACCTGAAGTTGGCCTTCCTCACTAAATTCAGGCGTGAAGGTTTTGAAGAGCGGATGAGAGAGGAATTTATGAACCTAAGTCAGTCTTCTGGAGAAAGAGTGGAAGCTTATGTCTCACAAATGGAATCCATCCTGAAGAGATGGACTAACCATAATCTAGATGATGGCATTCAGAAGGGGGTGTTTCTCAGAGGATTACAACCAGAAGTTCGTAAGTTTGTGGAGCTGCAAAGGCCAGCCACCCTGCAAGCTACAACAGAAGGTGCAAGACTGTACGATGAAGTGGAAGCTAGACTAGCGATGAATACAGGAAGAGGAGTCCTATCTTCTCTGATGCCAGGAATGATGTACCCACCAAATGCAGTTCCAGGGACTGTTCCCTATCCCTACCAACAGATGCCCTCGGTATCACAGTACAATGCACTAAATCCACAATGGCCACAATCCATGCCTCAAATGGTGGTTCAACCACGACAACAATGGTCCCAACCAATTTTCTCCATGCCAAATCAGCAGCAACAGTGGAATCCTACCAACTGGAGCCAACAGCCAACAGTTCAAACAGGAGCTCTGAATCAGAACCAAAACAGAGACCCCTCTGTACCAGCCCAACCCGTTTATGCAGTGATTACAGAGACTCCTCAAAACCCTCCTGCCAGTGCCTCAGGAGGAGAAAGCTTGAAGGATTACTTATCTAACTCAGTTGCAAACATCAAAAAGGAGTTGATGGATGTGATTACAGAACAACTACAGACGTTGAAAGTGAATACTGCTAGCATATCCAATGTTGCAGGAGCAGGAAGAGATGTGATGCGGTCAAATACTTGGTGTGGTAAGTGTCATCAAGCAGGCCATTTAGCCACTGAATGTACACGAAAACCAACCATTCCTGGAGCCTTTTGTTCCAACTGTTTACGGAAGAACCATACAGAGGACATTTGCTCTCTGAAGGAGATGCATGATAGGAGAAGGAAGGAAGAAGACGCAAGATTCAACTTGCTGGAATCCAAAATGACAACACATGATATTGGACCCAAGCATAGAGAGTTTGGTCCTAATTTCGGACCCAGAAGATTTCCTTCCCAAAGTTACAGAGGAAGACAGTCTGGCGGTGGTCAGAGATCAGAAGTGGAGTGTTATAGATGTTGAGAAAAGGGACACATTTCACCAAATTGTCCAAATCCTAGAAGGTCAGTGGATTACAAGCCCTTATGCAGTCGATGCAAAGGAGAAGGCCACACTGTGTGAATTGGAAATTGCTGCCATCACGCGTGCAAAGCAGAAGGAACCACCTATCCAGAAAGAAAATAACCCTCCAGCCAGAACAGTGAAGTTCAATCTTCCACCAGAAGAACAGAATAGAACAGAGCCTAACAGTGCCGTACAGAGCACTACAGTGCCACAGAGAGTTACAGAGACAGTTACAGAGACAGGACCAGAGGTCCAGGAGATAGAGGAAGAGGCGGAAGTGCCACAAGTGGCAGAAGAAGTTTCCATGATGCCTATGTTGAAAGAAAGAGGGAAAATGAAAATGGGTGTTGCCCCATTCCCTAACCGGTTAGAGAAGCCAATGGATCCTATTAAGGAATACGATCTAGTCAGAGATCTAGATACCTTTAAACCAAACCTCACATTCTGACAATTATTGATGTTGTCTCCCAGTTGCCGGAAAAGATTCAAAAGTATACTGACAAAAAGACGTGGTTTAAGGATTGCTCCCTCAACAGTGACAAAGTCCAACAAGGCTCCAGTTCCTGTCAAAGAAGTGGATGTGGCTAACGCTTTCCTAGATCCGGGTACCCCAGAGACTGGTGTGTGGATAGAAGGCTGCTTCATTTCAAATGCACTGATTGATGGTGGTTCATCAGTAAACATTATGACAGATGTTACAATGAAGAATCTAGGCTTACAAGGTGTGCAACCAACCCAATGGCTCATTAGACTGGCAGATCAGAGTAGAATCAAGCCTTTGGGCATTCTCCCATATGTGAAGACTACAGTGGCTGGAAAAGATTATTGGCTAACCTATTTGGTGGTTAAGCCAAACTCTTATGGTACATCCTATCCTTTGTTACTGGGCAGACCATGGCTTTTTGAAGCCCGAGCAAGGACGGATTGGTTCAAAGGAACCTTGACCTTGGGTAGAGGACCCAATAAAGTGGTGCTGAAGCTATATGGTTCTCAAAAAGGACATGGATCCACCTCCTTGGAATTATCTTCTGACTCCCCTAATGAGGCTACGGATGGAACATCAGCAGACGAAGATGCTGTCAAACATATCCTTCCTAAGAAAACAGTGGCACATTCCTTAATAGTGGATACTGTAAGCAGACTTCCAAAAGATGCAAAGCCATTATCAATGGGTGAATACTTCCTGCCTGAACCAGGAATGACTTCTGAAATCACTTCTAACAGTGAGATAGAAGCATGGATGTACTGCTCTCCCTGTTACATGGCCATAGCAGAGACAGAGACAGAGGCAGAAGAGGAAACAGAGAATCTGTTCTTATGTTACAAAGCGCCTACAGAGACAAAAGCAGAGACACGAGCAGAGACAAAAACAGAAGAGGATGAATATGATATGGACGAAGAAGGTGATGAAAGTGAGCCAGAAGAATCTATCCCACCTGAAGAGGATACATTTGAGGAAGAAGATCCAGAAGCTTCAGAAGCAGAAGTACCATTTGGTCTAGTAAATGGATCTTCTCATATGCAAAATTCTTATAAGACGTGGGTTAAGAAGAACAAGCCGTCTTTTAGCAGTAGCTCATACCGTCCTAACCCATCCTTGCCGAAGAAAGATGATGATGATGCACCGTGCCAACAAGCACCAATCCCACCAACCCAATAGGTATCAGAGGGTCCCTGTTATGTGACGTTCCTGGATATGTCATCTTCAGAAGAGGAGTCTTCAAGCCAAGAGGTAATTAATTTTGAAACCAAACCCGAAACGTCTCTAATCCCATTCAAACATCTTAAGGAGCAACCTAAGTCTCCACCAAAAGAA